>NW_017211901.1:0-17199 GCF_001704415.2 Capra hircus
TGTCATCGTCTGTCATATACGGGAAATAAAAAAGCTAAGAGGCGGATGGCGAATATGGGGGTAAAGCATTCGCTTCTCGTGCATGGTAAGAAATTTTTCGGGTGCAGAAAGGACGGTAGAAATGTGCCAGGGCTACAGAAAAATTGTTACAGGCTAGCAAAGTTTATAATTTTAAAAATAATATAATATAAGAGAACCTCACTAACCTGGTAAAAACAAAAGTCATATCATGAGGAGGTCGAATTCCCTTTGAGTTTGAATCCTCGTGCATCATTTGAGGTAAGATGAAATTAGCAAGTGCTGAAACTCTAATCGCGAGAATTAAATGGCTTAAATATAAGGGGTCGGGTTGGATAGCAGGTCGCGGAGACAAATGGAGAAAGCAGCTGTAAAGAGTCAAAAAGAGAGAGAATCAGTATATTCGAGGGAATTCTTAAAACAATGTTAATAGGAAGTTGGGGAAAATCTTCCCAAACTAAGTAGATAGCCCACAATTCAGTGGACTGTACAGAAGAAAATGAGGGGGAGAACCTTGGAATTTTTCGAGGTCCAATACCAGCAGTATTTTTATTTGCATCTGTAAAAACATTGGGTCCCTTAACTGGAAACATCTGAAATTGGGGACTGAGATATCATAGTGTTAGTCCGGAGAAAATCAATCAATTTAGATGATGGATAATGATTAGAAAACGAACCAGAATATGAGGCAAGAGAAATTTGCCAGTTTTCATTAAATTGTAAACATCGAGATATTTGAGCAGTTGTTAACTGAGTAACAATCTGTTGTGGTTCACATCGTGATAACTGTAAAATACGATGGCGACTTTCTGTGTAAGGAAGGCCAATTTATCCATATATGTAGTCAATTTTTTGGAAAATCTGTTACGTAAGAAAACCCATTCTATTGTATTAATCCTTTTTACTTGAGCAGTTACACCAGATGGAGAATAAGGTATATGAAATATTATAAATGAAATAGGTTGAGACGCATGTAAGTAAGTAAAAAGCCATCATGTAGTCATTGCTGAACAAATTGAAGTTCCTGTAAAGCCAATGGGTTTAAGGTCTGAGGGCTATCCAGAGCTGTATCTCCTTCTAAAATAGAAAACAAATGTCATAATTGATAAGTAGAAATCCCAAGTACCGGGCATAGCCAATTAATATCTTCCAATAACTTCTAAAAATCACTTAAGGTTTTGAGATGGTCTCTTCTAGTTTGCAACTTTTGGGGCCTTATTCTATGTTGTTCCAATATTGTCCCTAAATACGAAATAGGAAAGTCCTTTTGAATTTTTTCTGGGGCTATTTGCAAATTGTATAGTCTTAAAGCCTCCTGTACTTTTAAAAAGAATTCATCACGGTCAGCAATACTAGGAGCTGCTAATAGGAGATCATCCATATAATGATATAGAATATAATTGGGGTATACATCACGGAGGAATTGTAAAGAGGGAGCTACGAATTCTCGGTATAACTTAGGACTATTTATCATTCCTTGTGTTGAGACTGTCCACTGATAATGCTTAACAGGCTGAGCATGATTAAGGACAGGAACTGTAAAAGCAAATTTATCTCTATCTTGCAATTGTAGGGGAATGGCAAAAAAATACTCCTTAAGATGTAGCATCATTAAGGACCAATTCTGAAGAATAAGAGCTGGAGAGGGGAGTCCCAATTGTAATGACCCCATGAGTTCAATACATTTATTAACTTCTCTTAAATCAGTTAACATTCTCCATTTCCCAGATTTCTTTTTTATAACAAAAGCAGAATTCCAGGGGGAGGTAGAGGGCTCTATATGACCAAGTTGGAGTTGTTCTTGTACTAATTGTTCTAATGCCTCGAGCTTCATTTGTAGTAATGGCCACTGCTCAACCCATTTTGGAGTATTAGTTAACCATTTTAATGGGAGTGCTCGAGGAATTTGAGCAGTGGCTACTAGTTTTCTGATTTAATAGTTACAGAGGCCCCAAAGGACAGAGAAAACCTCTTCCCCATTTATTAATAGGTATGTTTACAATATAAAAGGCAACAAACACTGATCTTCCATTATGGAATTGGCAAAGCAAGGGATGGGTACTCTTCCAGACATCTGCAATGGAGCCCAGTCCCATCAGTATTAAAGGGCTTTTTTCTTTTTCCCAATCTTGGGGCCATTGTTGAGAAGAAATGACTGAAACATCTGCCCCTGTGTCTACGAGTCTCTCAAAGTTGTTTCCTTGTATAATCAAGGAGAGAACAGGGCAAGAATCTTTGATAAGCATTTCCCAAAATATATGTCACCCAGTACTTCTAAATCCTCCTGTTCGTTCATTAGGAAGAGCCAAAAAGGGATGATAAGGTAGAAGTATTTGAGCAATACGCTCCCCAGCTAACAATGAAAGTGTGGTAGAAGTAGAGACCATAATTAAAATTTACCCAACATAGTTAGAGTCTATTACCCCAGGAATTATGGTTAGATCTCTCAAAGCTGTGCTGCTATGGCCTAATATCAAGCCAAAAGTGCCTTTAGGCAGTGGTCCAATTACATTTGTTTTTAATTTGTAAATGCTTCCCCCTGGTGACAAAAGAACATTATCAGCTAGTGGCAAATCAGCAGCAGCACTCCCTGAAGTAGCAGACCGTTAAGTCCGAAATCATCATCTGAGGTCCTTTTAATGGGGCATCGACTCGTAATGGTTGTTGGGAGGGAACAGGGTTGGGGCAGGTGGGATGGCAGGAGGGCAAAGAGGAGAAGTCCCCAGTATTGTTCCTGGGCCCCAAGAACTTAGACCAGCAGGATAGTTTCCCAGTATCGGGTTGCCCATTTTGTCTGTTTTAGATCTGCATTCGTTAGTCCAATGAAGCCCCTTCCCGTGCTGACGGCAAGGTCCAGGAGGAGTCTTATTCTTCCCAGCAAGAGATCTGTCTTTAGGAATTGCACCTTGATCAGCTTTTAATTTCTGACATTCTGTTCTCATATGAGCAGGTTTTCCACAATGGAAGCAGTTACCTCCCTTTTGTGGTCTCATAACTTTGGCCGAGGCTGTAGCAAAGACATTCACCTGATGCTCAGTTCCTCCTACTCCCGAGCAGACTCTGATATATTCAGCTATAGAGGCACCCTGTCCCTTTAATGGTCCCAGTATACGCTTGCATTCAGGATTTGCATTTTCAAATGCTTAAGTTTGTAATAATATCTCTGAAATTTCATCCCTCCCTACAGCACATTCCACAGCTACCCTCAATCTTGCTAGAAAATCAGTATATGGCTCATTAGGGCCTTGCACTGTTTTAACAAAGGAGGGCTGGGCATGGCCACTAGGCACCACATGGCGCCATGCTCGTTAAATGACCTGGTGGACTTGTTGTTAAGTCCTGATCAGAGTACTGAGCCTGTTCTCTTAAAGCCCCAAAAGGGCCCTCTCCCATTAGCTTGTCCTCGAGAAGACCAGGGGATTCTCTCCCTCATTAATCTGAGCCTACTTTCTAGCTTCTTCTTCCCACCAGCTATGAAGTTGCAACCATTGAGAACTCTCCAAGACAGCTTGGGCAGTAGATTCCCAATCTAATGGAATGATTAATTTGCCTTTTCCCAATGATTCCAACATAGCCAAAACAAAGGGAGATTGAGGACTGTACTGCACTACTGCAGCTTTAAGATCTTAAAAAAATTTATATTCCAAAGGAGTGCAGTGAACATTTACCACATTGTCATTTTACTGTCTCTGGATGGGAAATAATTGTGAGGGATTGCCAAAACCACCAGGGGGAGCAGGCAAATCATCATCATGAAGCATACACAAAGGAAAGGAGAACCGACAATGTTCCCTGCCCACATTAAGCCTATTAACCGCAGTGGGGAAAAGAGAAGCATAAGGAGGAGCAGAAGTTGTATATTTCTTCTCCTCCTTATGGGATTTCCACCATTCCAGGAATAGATGGGTCATTTCTTAATCTCTTTGCCCTCCTCTGACGAAACCGAAGAATCCTCCAAATCTGATTCTGAACTATCAGATGTTTCACCATTTACAGGAGGAAGCTCACCTGTATCCTTGCCTTCAGGTGATGCAGAAGGCCCACCAATGTCTGACACATCCTCATAAAATATTTCTCCCTTCCTTGAAGTATTGATTTAGTTTCAGTATCAGTAGAGAGCAAGGTCAAAGCCTGTGTTATAGCATTACACAAATTCCATAACTTCAAAGGGATCACATTAGCCTTCTGATGTTGCTTTCTCAATTCCTTTTGAATTATTTTCCATTCCTTCAAGTTTAACTGTAACTTAGTTTGATATTGAAACCAAAGACAATATTGCTCCACCAAGTGAAAAAGCTCACTCAATCGATGAGTCAAGTCTTTAACGCCTATACAGTGTAGAAGTCCTTTGACTAACTCTATGTATTGGGTCTGTAATGTTGCAGAATTCCCCATGATTTTCCCGAAAGTCCCCCTGCTATGGATGTAAAATCCCTTTCAGTTGGGCGCCAGATGTTGAGAGTGAAATGACGCAAAGACAAAACACAAGAGACACACAGGAGACAGACAATACACCACTCCAGCCGGAGGAAAAAAACTGCACAATACTAATTGCAGTTTATTTTTATAAAGCCCCCTAGGCAGAATTCCAGACTGCCATGAATAAGCCTTTTCAGTACAGTGCAGATGCATACATGTTATCGTATAGCAATGGGAGTGAAATCCCTGTCTACTGCAGAGTCTGTCCAGGGCCCTTTTCTCCTTCTTATCACAAGAAGGTAATGCTCCTTCATTTGCAAGCGACCATTAAACTCAAGGCTGTGTCCAGACTCCGTGGCAGAATGCCTCGTTTGCAAGCACATTCAGCCCGGGCAGAGAGACCCGTTTGCAGCCACATCTCTGCTACCCTATTGTGGCTGCATTAATCCTTCAGCATATTACACATAGTGAGCTGCCCATGAATCCTAGATTTGAAACAAGACAGCTCCACATGGAGCAAGGGTGAGTGTATTCAGTGCATTCTCACAGCATGAAGACAGGGAGTTCAGACTGGTAACTAGAAAACTGAGGAGAACTATGTGAACAGTGAGAAAAGGAGGTGGGGGTGGAAAAGGTTTATTTTAGGTGGCCCAGAATTAAATGATCTTCAAGAGGTTTTAAGACCACATTTTCAATAGACACTTCACTACAGTCTAATTATCAAGGAGGGATTTTAGGCAAGATATTTAAAACTACATATTGGTGAAACATGAGAGTGAATAGAATAAAATGCCAAGTAGTATGGCTTGAGCAAGGTTTGGAGGAGAAACAGTCTCCCTGCCATGTGACCCATCTAAGTTGACTTAAATGAGGATGGCAGATCAGTTTGGAGAGGTTTTTAGCAGCTTTAAAAATACATTTCTCACATCAAATCATCTGAGTTTCTTCCCATCCTCTCCTAGAGGGGTCAAGATTCAACTTTGTGATGTCAAGGCTCAACCAGAGACACCATTGGCTGGGGAGGTGACTTGAAGACCATAGAGCATAAGGGTATGCCTCCTGAGGAGAGGTATATATAGCGGTCTCACGGGTTCTGAATCAGACTACTCAGTGTCTTCAAAATGATGAAGGTGGATAGGAAGCCACAAGGCTCTACAGCAGTTATGGAACAGCTGACTTCATATAACCAGGAGGAAAAGATGAAGACCTCTTGACAACTGAGGTCCAAAGGAAATGTCAAGGTGAACTGAACCCACCTAAGCACTTAATGTTTTTTTTTTCTTTGACCAAGTATTATCACCTCTTGATCCATCCATGTTGAAAAAGCAGTATTGTTTCATTCTTCCTTATGAATAATATTCCATTGTATGCATAATAATCATAATCATAAGCATTGAGTCTTTATCTGTTCAATTATCTATGGACATTTAAAGTTGTTTATAGGTTTTTGCACTGTACATTGTGCTTCTATAAACACTGTTGTGCATGTCTATTTTCTGATGGAAGTTTTCACCTTTATTGGATATATGTTGAGTAGTGAGATTGCTGGATTATATGGTAATTTTGTTTTTATTTCTTTATTTTTTTAAACTGCATACCAGGGAGGGAGATGGACAGGAGGTTCAAAGGGAGGGAGTATACGTATACATATGGCTGATTCCTGTTGAGGTTTTACAGAAAACAAAATTGTGTAAAGCAATTAACCTTCAATTAAAAAAAATTAAAAAAAAAAAAAAACTGCTTACTGTTTTCATGGTGGCTGCATCAGTTTCTTGACTTTCATGTATAAGATGTTGTTAATCTTCCTGCAGTACATGGTTGACTTACATATGTTTTTCAAAATCTGTGTGTTTTGTTGTCTTCATTGTTTGTTTGTTTTTCCTTAAACACTCTTAGGAGTGGAGCTGCTAGATCAGACGATCAGTCTCTTGTTATCTTCACAAGGCACTTTGTAGTGACATTTATAATGTCACCTATCCCATTTATCCCACTAGTATCATAAAGAGTCAGCTTTAGAAATATTCTTCTATGGTGTCTTTTCAGTACAATATTAGATACTTTTTCACTACTCAGAGGTGATATCGCATTCGTATAGCTTTTGTATCTCTAATAATACACTGGACCTGCCAGGTGGCACAATGGTAAAATGTCCACCTGCAGAGGCAGGAGGCAAAGGAGATGCCAGTTGGGAAGACCCCACGGAGCAGGAAATGGCAACACACTCTGGAATTCTTGCCTGGAAAATTCCATGCACAGAGGAGCCTGGTGGGGTACATTTTCTGGGCTAGCAAAGAGTTGAACACAAAAGAATTCAACTCACAGTAATTCCATATAGTGAGATAATTCCATGCATTTTTAAAGAAGCACTTTTAATTGCATTTACCTCCTATAAATGGAGCCTACAGTGTGTACACATATAGTTGCTTTGCAATGTTGTGTTATTTTCTGCTGTACACAAAGTAAATCAGCTGTGTGTATGTGTGGTTACATATACTTCTTCTTTTTTTTTTTTTTTTAATTTTCTTCCTATGTAGGTCTCTACAGAGCAATGAGGACAGTTACCTCTGCTACACAGATGGCTCTCATTAGTTAACAAGACATTATTCTCCAGAATATACAAACAGCTCATGTATGCCAGGATAAAATAATAATAATGATAATAATAATAGATCTAGACATTTCACCAAAGAAGGTGTGTGTGTGTGTGTGTGTTTGTGTGTGTGTGTATGCGTCAGTGGCTTAATCATGTCCGACTCGGCAACCTCACAGACTGCTGCCCACCAGGCCCCTCTGTCGATGGGATTCCACAAGCAAGAACACTGGAGTGGGTTACCATTTCCTTCTCTACCAAAGGCCGCATGACAAAACAAACAAACAAACAAACAAATGTAAAGAAGTTAAACATCACTAATTACTAGAGCAATGCAAAGTAAAATTAAAATGAGATTTCACTTCACACCAGTCCAAATAGCCATCAGCAAAAACTCTATAAACAATAATTCCTGGAGAGGGTGTGGGGAAAAGGGAACACTCTTGCACTGTTGGTGGGCATGTAAACTGGTACCACAAACATGGTGATTAGTATGGCAGCTCCTTTCAAAACTAAAACTAGAATTACCATATGATCCAGCAATCCCAATCCTGGAACTATTCCAGGAGAAAACCGTAATTCCAAAAGATACATGCATCCTGATGTTCATTATGGCACTATTTGCTGTAGCCAAGACATGCAACATTTTTTAATTCTATCAAAAATGGAAAAGCAAAAACAAAACAAACAAACAAACAAAACAAAACAAAACAAAAAAAAACAAAACAAAACGAAAAACCTTGTGACAAAAAGTCTCTAAACAGTGGGTTAAATTACTGGGTATTTCTAAAAGTAGATGCTTAAAGATAAGTAAACAAAGCACGAATCAAGTATCAAAACCAAGTTCTATATTAACATTTTAATAGCAGACAAGGTTATTTTACACTAAAAGAACTAGCACACCCTCATTTTTATCACCCCATCCCAGAAATTCAGAATTCTGTGCCAAAGATAAAGTGAATTCATGAGTGGGTTTTTTCTTTCTTTGTATTTTTCTAGGAAATTTACACTTTCTGTTCTGAGCAGGTATTAATTTTTTAATAAAGTTATACACTATATTTTTCAACATGTAAACAATGCATCTGGATTTTATTAATTACATTCA
The DNA here is from genome assembly GCF_001704415.2 of Capra hircus. Lineage (NCBI taxonomy): Eukaryota > Metazoa > Chordata > Mammalia > Artiodactyla > Bovidae > Capra > Capra hircus. Next base: position 8,133 of record NW_017211901.1, read on the forward strand.
TAAGCATTGTTTTTATTATCCATAATAGGACAGCAAAAGCACGGGTAAATATATATTTATACAGCTGCATACATATGAGAGAATAAAACTGGATTTTATAAATTACATTTATAAGCACTCATCTATTTCTCCAGGAAAGGGCAGAATAAAGACAATAAATATTTATTCATACCCACATATACTCTGGAGAGTCCCTTGGATTGCAAGAAGATAAAAAACCAGTAAACACTAAAGGAAATCAGTCCTGAATATTCCTGAATAGCCCATGTCCAAGGCTAGAGAAGATCCAGCAAGATGGTAGCAGGGGCAAAATCACATTTAAAATCAAACTCCATAAGCTCCCATGGTTTGTACTGGGAACTCCTCCTCCTCAAGGGGATTTCACCATTTCTTCTCTGTCTTGAATGTTGGTGACTCCCCGGGGCATATCTTCCAAAGAGGGAGCCAATTGATTTCGTTGGATCCATCTGGAGAAATACAAGCTTACCCTTTTCCCTGTAATATTAATTTTCCAGATTTCCATTGTTTAGTCAACCTGTCTTGATACGAAGTGGGCAGAGGAAGTGAGATGTTCTCCGATGCTTTTAAATATTTTTTTTTTCTGCTTTTGGCAAAATATCTCCTTGCAGTATGTTTAAAATTTTTTAAACAAATTAAGCTACATTAACAATATTTTTAGGCTTAAAGTATATATTGCTTTGGAATCTAGTAAAGTCTGCTCTGGATAAGGAAGATAGAAGTGTTCCTGTGTATTCCTTTTTTATTTATTTATTAATTATTATTATTATTATTTGTAGTTTCATCATGTGATGTGCTTAACTACGTCTTCTGTCGGTGGATTATAAGGAATGTCTGTAATCTGTTTAATAGAGAATGAATGTAAAATTTATTTGAATTGCCTAGAAATATAGGCAGGGCCATTGTCTGTTTTTGATCAAATTAGGTGTTCCCATTATTGCAAAGCAAGCTAACAGATGGGTTATAACATGCCATGTAGCTTCACCTCGGACAGGTGTGGCCCATAGAAAACAAGAATTTGTATCAATCGAGACGTGTAAGAAGGAAGAGGAAGAAAGTTCAGTGAATTGTGTTACAGCCGTATGCCAGAGTTCATTGTGGGGTGGTAATCTTTGACGATTGATATCATCTGTAATGGGTTGAAGATGTAGAGGCCTAAAAGAGAGCAATTATTGATGATATTTTTTAGCATGTGGGTATAGAATTTTTTTTTTTTGTATTTGATGCAATGAGCCAGCATTATTGTATAACAGAGCATGTTGTTCTTTAGGAGTAGCAAAAGAGACAAGATTCTCAACTTGTTCATTGCCATTGCCATGGGCCATAGGTTCAGGAAGACAAGAATGTGCTCGAATATATGGGTAATATAAATGGGGGAAGTGCAGTTGAAATATGGTAGGAAAATTCATCATTTTTTTGAGGCAACACACTCCATTGATACCTTTTATAAGTCCCGACATGATTAGGATAAGGAAGAGACAAAGAAAATCTCTCAGTCTAGAGGGTATAAAGATACAGCAAAAACCAATTTTGTAAATCTCCAATAATAATATGTCAGTTTTGAGGAATAGTGGTACGTGATGGAATTTCTGGTTGCAATGTACCCATAGCTTCCATAGATGTATTAACTTTTTGAAGATCTGGTAAAAGACGCCATTTGGAAGATTTCCTTCTTTCTTTTCTTTCCTTTTTTATTTTTTATTTATTTTTTTTTACAAAAATGGGAGAATTTCAAGGGGAATAACATTCCTCAATATGTTTTAATTTCAATTGTGTATCTATAAGTTCTTTAGTAGCCTCTAATTTCTCTTTTGGTAGAGGCCACTGCTTTTGCCAAATAGGCTTGTCATTTTTCCAAGTTATTTTAATAATTGTATTATTTGTTAAATGAGCAGTGACCCCTAGGGAAAATGTGGAATATATGTTTGAGTTTGCCATTGCATAAGTAAATCTCTTCCTAACAAATTAAATGGTGCATCTGTCACACAAAGTTGTAATGTTTCAGGCTGGCCTTCTGATTCCTCACATGGGTATATTTCGAGATTTTCATAAACCCCTTGTACTTTGGTTTGAGAAACTCCTGCAGTTTGCTGAGAAAGTCTATGTATAGGCCAAGATTTGGTCCATAAATATTTGGAAATAATAGTAATATTGGATCCAGTATCAAGAAGACCAAAAAATATTTTGTCATTAATTTTATGTTTATATTTGGTAGTGCATATTTAAATACTATTGATGTCCATAAGGATTGTTTTTGATTAATATTGCAAAATCCATCTATAATTAGAGGTGTTAATAGAAATATAAGGTAAAAGAAGTAATCGGGCAATTTTTAAAAAAATAGCTCTTATCACTACAAACAAAATATCTTTCATTTTTCTTTTTAAAGGTAGCAGCCATTGCTTCAGCGAACATTTGCATTTTTCTGAGTGTTTGATCCTAAGCTGTGACAAGCCTTTAAATAATCAATAATATTTCCGGTCTCATGCATTGAAACAATGGCTCTCTGACATTCTTGATTCACATTTTCATATGTAAGCAGTTTTCCTTTTCTTTTTTTTTTTAATTTAAATTTATTTATTTTAATTGGAGACTAACTACTTTACAATATTATATTGATTTAGCCATACATCAACATGAATCTGCCGCGGGTGTTCCCCATCCTGAACCCTCCTTCCCCGTACCATCCCTCTGGTTCATCCTTGTGCACCAGCGCCAAGCATCCTGTATCCTGCATCAAATCTGGACAGGTGATTCGTTTATAATGTGATATTATATATGTTTCAATCCTATTCTCCCCAATGATCTCACGCTCTCTCTCTCTCCCATAGTGTCCAAAAGACTGTTCTACACATCTGTGTCGCTTTCGCTGTCTCACATACAGGGTTATCATTACCATCTTTCTAAATTCCATACATATGCGTTAGTATACTGGGTTGTTGTTTTTCTTTCTGGCTTACTTCACTCTGTAGGTTCCAGTTTCATTCACCTCATTAGAACTGATTTAAATATATCCTTTTTAGTGGCTATGTGATACTCCATTATGTATATGTACCACAGCTTTCGTATCCATTCGTCTGCTGAAGGACATCTAGGTTGCTTCCATGTCCTGGCTATTATAAACAGTGCTGCGATGACCATTGGGGTACATGTGTCTCTTTCAATTCTGGTTTCCTCGGTGTGTATGCTCAGCAGCGGTATTGCTGGGTCATAAGGCAGTTCTATTTCCAGTTCTTTAAGGAATCTCCACACTCTTCTCCATAGTGGCTTTGCATTCCCACCAACACCCTCTCCAGCATTTATTGCTTGTAGACTTTTAGATCACAGCCCTTCTGACTGGCGTGAAATGGTACCTCATTGTGGTTTTGATTTGCATTTCTCTGCTAACGAGTGATGTTGAGCATCTTTTCATGTCTTTGTAGAGCCATCTGTGTGTCTTGTTTAGAGAAATGTCTATTTAGTTGTTTGGCCCATTTTATGATTGGGTTGTTTATTTTTCTGGAATTGAGCTGCAGGAGTTGCTTGTATATTTTTGACGCTAGTTGTTTTCAGTTGCTTCATTTGCTATTATTTTCCCCAGTTTTTCTAGTTATGCTTTGGCGTCCTCTCTGACAACATTATGGGAGGTAGCAACTCTCAGTCTCACTGGAAAATCAGGATAGGTTTCATTAGGCCCTTGTAATGTATTTGTCAAGCTATCGTTAGATTTTCTTTGAGGAGTAACTTGATCCCATGCTTCAGGGAGAATTTCTTTCTAAAAATCATGTAATAAAGGAGGGCATTGTATCTGAGCTTCCATTGAATTAAATTGCCCCATATTGGTTAACATTTCTAAAGTAATTTGGTTTCGGGGAGTGCCACCTCAAACATTAGAAATGGCATGATCTCGGGCCATATCATGAAACCATAGTATCTACTAAAGATATTCTCTTGACTTTAGAAGAGCTTTTACCAAAATTTGCCAATCATAAGGAGTAAATGTTTTAATAGATGATGTCATAGTGTTTAGAAGTTCTTTAGTGAAAGGTGAATGAGGGTCATAGTTATAGCTTTTTTTTTTTTTTAATTTATTGTGAGAAAGAGCAATATCTCCATATTGAGCTATTAGTTTTCTTTGAGAATTAACTTTCTTTAACATAGGAAAGGCAAAAAAGATCCTTGTCCTCAGAGACTTCAGACTGCAAAGCCAGTGATTCAGAAAGTTTTGTCATGAAAGAGAATGAGTGTATCATCAGTATTGATAAATATGCGTGTGTTAGGGGCTTATCACTGTCATATACTAAAAAAAAAAAAAAGTATGATTGACTTTAGTGTCAAAGAGAGCATCAGAAGTGTCATCATCAGATTTATCTTGTCTTTGAATCAAGGGGACCTTCAGTTTTGTGTCTGTTACAAGAGGAGGGAGTGCAGTTTTGGTAGCTGAGCATAGATGGTGGGAAAGTTTTGAAACATTTTATGCTGTTTTAATTGGGCTTTTTGTAAAATCTCATCATTTAATTTGTTTGTATAATGAGTGTTCTGCTTTTTTATGACTATCAAGGGGGCTAGAATTGCCTGCAAATGGCAAGACCATAGCTTTAATGAGAGTCCACAGGCCAAGAAATATATTGGAATGATTTTTCCCCATCTGGTGGCTCTTTTAATACATTATTATTATTATTAATTTTAAAATCTATTCCAAATTTTTAAATCAAAACTGTCTTTATCAGGGAACCAGGGATTATAATCAACCACTATTTGGAGACAAGCTTTTATTAGTTTACACGAAACCAAAAGTCCTTGAACCTTCAATAAATGATGACGTAAAGTAGAAAAGTGGTGTGGCTTTCCAGCCATTTGTCCCATAACCCCACACTTACCTACTTACTTACTGTTGGTCCTAATGGTTACTCTGTCCGCTTGACAGGGGCTTCCACCAGGTCCCCGTTTTGGGCATCACTTGTCGCAGTCTTTGTAGATGATGACCTGAGGATTACAGTCAACAACAAGAGGGATGCAGAGGATCCAAGCCTTGAGTGAAGCAAGGGTGCTCTATTTTCAGAAACGCATGTCTATATATCTTCATACAAAGTAGCTTTAGGTAGTTAAAAAAGAAAAGAAAGAAAGAAAAAGAAAGACAGCAAAAACAAAACCAAGCAAATAACAATATTCAAAGGGCCAGAAAGCATTCTATATCCTGATTAAGAAGGGCATAATTGAATATATTACACTTAAGTAAAGTCACTGAAGGGAGTCACTGAGAAGAATCAAAGTATGTGCCCCTTCTTATGATCTCAGTCCTGAGAATTGCATGCAGCTCTGTTCATTCCTTTTTACAAGGAACTGAAAAGGAAGAGAGAATCCTTGAGAAGTAGCCCACAAAAGAAAAGAAACCCATATTGGATTTCTTAAAGTTAAATTTCCCCTGAAATGTTTCTTTATTAAATTTTTAGTTTTGTTGATCTGCCCATTCATCTGAGTGGGGTTTTAAAGTCTCCTATTATGATTGTGTTAAAGGAGTAAGTCAAGGCTGTATATCATTACCCTGCTTATTTAACTTATAATCAGAGTATATTATGAGAAATGCTGGGCTAGAAGAAGCACAAGCTGAAATTGAGATTGCCAGGAGAAATATCAATAACCTAAGATATGCAGATGACACCAGCCTTCTGGCAGAAAGTGAAGAGGAATTAAAAAGCCTTTTGATAAAAGTGAAAAAAGAGAGTGAAAAAGTTGGCTTAAAGCTCAATATTCAGAAAACGAAGATCATGGCATCTGGTCCCATCACTTCATGGGAAATAGATGGGGAAACAGTGGAAACAGTGTCAAACTTTATTTTTGGGGGGGCCTGCCAAATCACTGCAGATGGTGATTGCAGCCATGAAATTAAAAGACGCTTACTCCTTTTTAGGAAAGTTATGACCAACCTAGATAGCATAGTGAAAAGCAGAGACATTACTTTGCCAACAAAGGTCTGTCTAGTCAAGACTATGGTTTTTCCAGTAGTCATGTATGGATGTGAGCGTTGGACTGTAAAGAAAACTGAGCGCCAAAGAATTTATGCTTTTGAACTGTGATGCTGGAGCAGATTCTTGAGAGTCCCTGAACTGTAAGAAGATCCAAACAGGCCATTCTAAAGGAGATCAGCCCTGGGTATTCTTTGGAAGCAATGATGCTAAAGCTGAAACTCCAGTACTTTAGCCATCTCATGCAAAGAGTTGACTCATTGGAATATACTCTGATGCTTCGAGGGATTGAGGGTAGGAGGAAAAGGGGACGATAGAGGATGAGATGGCTGGATGGCATCATTGACTCGATGGGTGTGAATTTGTGTGATCTCCAGAAGTTAGTGATGGACAGGGAGGCCTGGCGTGTTGCACTTCATGGGGTCGCAAAGAGTCGGACATGACTGAGACTGAATTAACTGACAGACTATAATTGCGTTAGTGTCAGTTCCTCCTTTTATGCCTGTTAGTGTTTGTCTTATGTATTGAGGTGCTCAGGTGCATAGTTATCTATAATTTCTACATCTTAGTCTTGGATTGATCCCTTGATCGATATACCGTGTCCTTTCTTATCTCTTGGAATCTTCTTTAGCTTCAGGTCTGTTTTACCTGATATAAGGGTTATTACTCCAGCTTTCTTTTGCTTCCCATTTGAATAGAATACATATATTTTCATCCTCTCACTTTTAATCTATATGTATCTTTATGTCTGAACTGCGTTTATTGTAGACAATATTTCTATAGATCTTGTTTTCATATCCATTCAGCCTGTCTGTGTCTTTTGGTCAGAGCATTTAATCAATTTACATGTAAGGTAATTATTGATATATATGTTCCAACGGTTATTATCTTAAATGTTTTGGGTTGATTTAGTAGACTTCTTTTCTACTCTTTTATTTCTTGACTATATAAATCCCTTAAACGTGTTGTAAAGCAGCTTTGGTGGTACTGAATTGTTTTAACTATTGCTTGTCTGAACAGCTTTTGATTTCTTCATCAATTTTAAATGAGATCCTTGCTGGGTGCAGTAATTTCAGTGGTAGATTATTCCCTCTCAGTACTTTAAATATATGCTGCCAATCCCTCTGGCCTGCAGAGTTTCCACTAAAAGAACAGCTGTTAAGCATATGGGATTTCCCTTATAAATTACTTGTTGCTTCTCCCTTGCTGTTTTTAAATATTCTTTCTTGGTGTTTCAGTTCAGTTCAGTCCAGTTGCTCAGTCGTGTCTGACTCTTTGTGACACCATGAATTGCAGCATGTCAGGTCTCCCTGTCCATCACCAACTCCGAGAGTTCACTCAGACTCGCGTCCATTGAGTCAGTAATGCTATCCAGCCATCTCATCCTCTGTCATCCCCTTCTTCTCCTGCCCCAATCCCTTCCAGCCTCAAAATCTTTTCCAATGAGTCAACTCTTCTCATCAGGTGGCCAAAGTTCTGGAGTTCCAGCTTTAGCATCATTCCTTCCAAAGAAATCCCAGGGTTGATCTCCTTCAGAATGGACTGTTTACTCTTTGTTAATTTGATTAGGATGTGTCTTGCCATATTTCTCCTGAAGTTATTCTGTAAGGGACTCTTGGTGCCTCTTTGACGTGAGGATTTCCTTTTCCTTTTAAGGGAAATTTTAACTATAATATTTTCAAAAAATTTATGTTATTTCTTATTCTCTTCTTCTTCTGCAACCCCTATAATTTGACTGTTAGTGCATTTGATTTTGTCCCTTAGGACTCTGAGACTATCCTGTGTTCTTTTCATTCTTTTTACTTTATTCTGTTCTTCAGCAGTTATTGCCATTATTTTATCTTCCAGCTCATAAATTTGTTCTTATGCTTCTAATATTCTGTTACTGATTCCTTGTAGAATAATTTTAATTTTAATAATTGTGTTGTTTGTCTCTGTATTTTTGTTGTTTCATTCATCTAGGTTTTGTTCGTTGATTCTTTCATTTTCTCCATTGGTTTTCAAGATTTTTGATCATGCTTAAAATCTTTATTCTGGATTATTTTTCAGGTGGTTTGCCTATTTCCTCTTCATTACTTTAGACTTCTGAGTTTCTAGATTGTTCCTTCATTTGTGTAGTATTTCTCTGTGTTTTCATTATTTTTTTTTTTTTTTAAATTTTTACTTACTGTGTTTGAGGTCCCCTTTTCTCAGGCTTCAGGGTTGAATTTTTTCTTCCTTTTGGTTTCTGCCCTCCTAAGGTCGGTCCAGTGATTTGTGTATGGTTCCTATAAGGTGAGATTTGCGGTGAGTTTTTGTTTGTTTTTCCTCTGATGGCCTAGGCTGAGTGAAGTGGTAATTCTGTCTGGTGATGATTGTGTTTTTATTTTGGTTTAGTTTGTTTTGTGGATAAGGTGTCCAACACAGGGTGCTTCTGGGGGCTGGGTGATGCCAAGTGTTGTCTTCAAAGGTTTCCTTTGTGTGAGTTATCACTATTTTGTACTCCCTAGGTTTAGTTCTCTGCCAGGAGACAGCATAAGGAGTCCCACCCATGGCAAAGGTCATGAGGTTAAGGGGCCCGACAGGCAAAGGCGAGTCAGGCCTTAAGGGAGCGTCTCTGGATCTGCTCAAGCATCTGCCCCAAAACCAGAGTCTTCCTGCCTTACTGTATTATGCTTTTCACTTACTCTTTTGACATTAACAGGGGCTGTCCTGCACCACCTTCCTCTAAAAGGAATTAACTTAGAGCTCCAGTTAGTAAGTCTCCCTGGGTGTAAAAAGATTGTCTCAGCTTAAACCCCTCTGATAGCTTTCTAACTTTCCTGACCAGTCTGTCCAGATTTTTACAACTGCACATGTGAATTGTTTACAGTCTCCCAACTGGAGAGAGTCACTGAAAGCTTATGAAATTCAAGGAAAAATCATTAGAATAAAACTGATTAAAGGTTTCATTGTTTAGCCAATACTTGCTGCCAAGTTTTCATATCTGTCAGTGTAACTTTATTTAGTACTCTGAAGATGAAAAACTACAGGAAAAATGAGGTTAACATTCATTAAGGAAGAGAGCCATAAAGTGTTAACAGGCCATTTGGCCAGAAGATAATGTAAATCACCTGAGACCTTTT
>NW_017211902.1:0-17198 GCF_001704415.2 Capra hircus
GCTACAGTTCGGGAGGAAAGTGGACTGTGCATTGCACCCCACTCGAGACGAGGACTGACTCCCCTGGGGAGCTCAGAAGTACCCCAAGATCCATGTCCAGACTGGATAGGAATCTCCATGTTCCGCATCCGACTCCACACAAGGCTTAGGGCCCTGGCATTCGTGGAGAGGAATCCCGAGGGACCACGAGCAAATCGCATAGGGGACTGGCCTTTCCTGAGGGCCACCCAGAGCGGGTCCCCTGAGGTCCCGTAGTAATATTCAGGATGAGCACCTCCCAACAAGCTTGAGAAAATCCAGGAGGTTCTTCCCTTCTTGGCAAGATTGAGGCCCATTTGCCACTGAGTTCTCTCAGGCTAATCACACCTAACCTCTGGAACTTCCAAGGGTCCTTCACACCCCGTTCTGCAAATTCAAGCAGATCACAGCAACATACCATCTCTCACTCAGAAGAAGAACGAGGTCCCGGCCACATCTCAGAGGAGCCCCCGTTTCGACTCCTAGCTCGAGCAGGAGTGGATCCTTTCCCTGTGTGGTCGGGAAAGATTCCGCGTTCCCATCGATCCTCAAGAGGGCGGCGCTCTCCAGCAGGGAAGGGGCGGCAGAGGAACTCAAGGGCGTGCCACCATATCCAGAGTCCCACAGATGTCTTAGTCCATTCCACAGGGAACCTGTTTTCCCTGCACTGCCTCGCTTTCAAGAAAGAGGTTTGACTCACACCAACGGATGCAGTTGGCGACGTCCTGTGGGAAAGCGTCCAGTGGCAAAGCGTCGTGGAAACGGCCTCGAGGGAAAGCCACAGATCCTTGAATCCCTCCGCGATGGGAAGCTCAAACACTGCTGCTAACCAGCTCGGAGGAAAGCCGCACCTGGATGCCCGCGACTCGGACGAGCGACTGAACTCCCCTGGGAGACTGCCAGAAATACCACCAAGATACATGTCAGTCACTGGAGAGGAATCTCGAGGGTTTTGGCGCAACAGACCTCCACACAAGATCTTAGGTCGTCCGGCATCGACGGAGCACGGAATCCGAGAGACCCATGAGCAACTCGCATGGGGACTTCCACTTTCGTGAGGCCACAAGAGGGGCGTCCCTGATGTACCGTCGTAAGTCGAGAGCACCTGCTGCAACTCGAGAAAATCCAGGAGGTTCTCCTCTCCTGCGAAGAAGAGGGTCCATTATCCGCTGAGGATCTTCGAGGCTAATCACACCTAAAACTCTGGATTCCAAAAGGTCATTCACAACCTTGCTGTTCAACATCAAGAAGTTCCACATGCCGTCTCCACTCGGACAGAAGCACACGAGAGTCCGCGCCCACATCCAGAGGAGACACCGTTCCGCCTCCTAGCTAGAGAGGAGGGATACTTTCCACTGCGTGTCGGGAAAGAATTCCGCGTTCCGTCGCGATCATCTCAAAGAGGAGGCGCGTCTCCACATTGACCAAGGCGGAGAGAACTCCAGGCTTCGTTTCACCATTCCCAGCAGTTCCCCAGATGCTCTCAGTCCATTCAGGGAAACCTGTTGTTTTCCCTGCACTGCCTCGACTTTCAAGCCGAGGATCGACTCACAACGACGGGTGGCACGTGGACAGCCTTGTGGGAAAGCCTCGTGGGAAAGCCTCGTGGAAAGCCTCGAGGAAAGCCACAGATCCCTTGATCCATGCGAAGGGAAGTGGGACACTGCTGCTACAGCTCGAAAGGAAAGCCACGTGCATGCCCACTCGAGACGAGGACTGACTCCCCTGGGGAGACTCCAGAAGTACCCCAAGATCCATGTCGGGACTGGAGAGGAATCCTCAGGTTCCTGCACCGGCTTCACACAAGATCTTAGGCCCCTGTATCGACGGGAGAGTAAGCCCGAGAGGCCCCCGAGCAACTCCCATGGGGACTGGCCTTTCCTGACGCAACCACAGCGGGTCCCTGAGGTCCCCTTCGTAAGTCCAGAGCACCTGTCGCACCTGGAGAAAAATCCAGGAGGTTCTCCCGTCCAGGCGAGATGAGGCACATTTCCGCTGAGGCGTCTCGAGGCTAATCACATCTAACATCTGGAACTTCCAACAGGTCCTTCACACCTTGCTGCAACTCAAGAAGTTCCCCGACATACCCGTCTCCACTCGAGAGGAAGCACGAGAGTCCCGGCAACATCCATAGGAGCCCCGTTTCCGACTCCTAGCTCGAGAGGAGGGATCCTTTCCCTGCGTGGTCGGAAAGAATTCCCGGCGATCCCGTCGAATCTCAAGAGGAGGCGCTCTTCACAGGAAAGGCGAGAGGAACTCCAGCGTGGTGCCACCATTCCCAGAGTCAACCAGATGTCTCCGTCCATTTCAGGGAAACCTGTTTTCCCTGCACTGCCTCGACTTTCAATCCGAGGATCGACTCACATCACGGTGGCACGTGGGACAGCCCTATGTGAAGCGTCGTGGGAAAGGCCCTGATCCCTTGATCCACGCGAAGAGAAGCACGACACTGCTGCTACAGCTCGGGAGGAAAGCGCACGTGCATGCCCCCACTCGAGACGAGGACTGACTACCCTGAGGAGAGTCCAGAAGTACCCCAAGATCCACGTCAGCCCTGGAGAGGAATCCTCACGTCCGGCACCGTCTCCAAACAAGGTCTTAGGCCCCGGCATCGACGGGAGAGGAATCCCGAGAAGGCCCCGAGTAACTAGCATGGGGACTGGCCTTTCCTGAGGCCATTAGAGCGGGTCCCTGAGGTCCCCGTCATAAGTCGAGAGCACCTGCCGCAACTCGAGAAAATCCAGGAGGTTCTCCCCTCCAGGCGACATGAGGCCCATTTCCTCTGAGGCGTCCACAGGTTAATCACACCTAAACTCTGGAACTTCCAAAACGTTCTTCACATCCTTGCTGCAACACAAGAAGTTCCCCGACATACCCGTCTCCACTCGAGAGGAAGCACGAGAGTCCCGCCCACATCCAGAGGAGCCCCGTTTCCGCCTCCATAGCTCGAGAGGAGGGATCCTTTCCCTGCGTGGTCGGGAAAGAATTCTCGACGTTCCCGTCGCATCTCAAGAGGGGACGCTTTACACAGGAAAGGCGTGAGGAACTCCAGGGTCGTTCCACCATTCCCAGAGTCCCCCCAGATGTCTCAGGCCATTCCAGGGAAACCTGTTTTCCCTGCACTGCCTCGACTTTCAAGCCGAGGATCGTCTCACACGACGGTGGCACGTGCGACAGCCCTGTGGAAAAGCCTCGTGGGAAAGTCTCATGGGAAAGCCTGGAGGAAAGCCACAGATCCCTTGATCCACGCGAAGGGGAGCGTGACACTGCTGGCTACAGCTCGGGAGGAAAGCACACGTGCATGCCCTTACTCGGGACAAGGACTGACTCCCCTGTGGAGTCTCCAGAAGTACCCCAAGATCCAAGTCAGCACTGGAGAGAAATTCTCAGGTTCCGGCACCGACTCCCCACAAGGTCTTAGGCCCCGGCCTCGATGGGAAAGGAATCCTGATAGGCCCCCGAGCAACTCGCATGGGGACTGGCCTTTCCTGAGGCCACCAGAGCGGGTCCCTGAGGTCCCCGTCGTAACTCGAGAACACCTGCCAGCAACTCAAGAAAATGCAGGAGGTTCTCCCCTCCAGGGGAGATGAGGACCATTTCCTCTGAGGCGTCCCCAGGCTAATCACACCTAACCTCTGGAACTTCCAAAGGGTCCTTCACACCCTTGCTGCAACTCAAGAAGTTCCCCGACATACCCGTCTCCACTCGAGAGGAAGCCCGAGAGTCCCGCCCAATCCAGAGGAGCCCAGTTTCCGCCTCCAAGCTCGAGAAGAGGGATCCTTTCCCTGCGTCGTCGTAAAAGAATTCCCGGCGGTTGCGTCGCATCTCAAGAGGAGGCCGTCTCTACAGGAAAGCCGAGAGGAACTCCAGGGTCATGCCACCATTCCCAGAGTCCCCAGATGTCTCAGTCTATTCCAGGGAAACCTGTTTTCCCTGCACTGCCTCGACTTTCAAGCCGAGGATCAACTCACACCATGGTGGCACGGGGAAAACCCTGTGGGAAAGCCTCGTGGGAAAGCCTCGTGGGAAAGCCTCATGGGAAACCCTCGAGGGAAAGCCACAGATCCCTTGATCCAAGCGAAGGGAAGCGTGACACTGCTGCTAAAGCTCGGGAGGAAAGCGCACCTGCATGCCCACACTCGAGACGAGGACTGACTCCCCTGGGGAGACTCCAGAAGTACCCCAAGGTCCATGTCAGCCCTGGAGAGGAATCCTCAGGTTCCGGCACCGACTCCACGGAAGGGCTTAGGCCCCGGCATCAGGGGAGAGGAATCCCGAGAGGCCCCCGAGCAACTCGTATGGGGACCTGCCTTTCCTGAGGCCACCAGAGCGGGTTCCTGATGTCCCCGTCGTAAGTCAAGAGCACCTGCCGCAACTCGAGAAAATCCAGGAGGTTCTCCCTTCCAGGCGAGATGAGGCCCATTTCCGCTGAGGCGTCTCGAGGCTAATCACACCAAACCTCTGGAACTTCCAAAAGGTCCTTCACACCCTTGCTACAACTCAAGAAGTTCGCTGACATACCCGTCTCCACTCGAGAGGAAGCACGAGAGTCCCGCCCACATCTAGAGGAACCCCGTTTCCGCCTCCTAGCTCGAGAGGAGGGATCCTTTCCCTGCATGGTCGGGAAAGAATTCCCGGCGTTCCCGTCGCATCTCAAGAGGAGGCGCTCTCCACAGGAAAGGCGAGCGGAACTCCAGGGTCGTGCCACCATTCCCAGAGTCCCCCAGATGTCTCAGTCCATTCCAGGGAAACTTTTTTCCCTACACTGCCTCGACTTTCAGGACGAGGATCGACTCACACCACGGTGGCACGTGGGACAGCCCTTTGGGAAAGCCTCGAGGGAAAGCCACAGATCCCTTGATCCACGCGAAGGGAACCATGACACTGCTGCTGCAGCTCGGGAGGAAAGCGCACGTGCATGCTCCCACTCGAGACAAGGACTGACTCCCCTGGGGAGACTCCAGAAGTACTCCAAAATCCATGTCAGCACTGGAGAGGAAACCTCAGTTTCCGGCACCGACTCCACACAAGTTCTTAGGCCCCGGCACCGACGGGAGAGGAATCCCGAGAGGTCCCCGTGCAACTTGCATGGGGACTGGCCTTTCCTGAGGCCACCAGAGAGGGTCCCTGAGGGCCCCGTCGTAGGTCGAGAGCACCTGCCACAACTTGAATAAATCCAGGAGGTTCTCCCTTTCAGGCGAGATGAGGACCATTTCTGCTGAGACGTCTCGAGACTAATCACACCTAACCTTTGGAAGTTACAAAGCGTCCTTCACACTCTTTCTGCAACTCAAGAAGTTCCCCGACATACCCGTTTCCACTCGAGAGGAAGCACGAGAGTCCCGCCCACATCCAGATGAGCCCCGTTTCCGCCTCATAGCTCAACAGGAGGGATCCATTCCCTGCGTGGTCGGGAAAGAATTCCCGGCATTCCCGTCACATCTCAAGAGGGAGCGCTCTCCACAGGAAAGGCGAGAGGTACTCCAGGGTCGTGCCACCATTCCCAGATCCCCCAGATGTCTCAGTCCATTCCACAGAAGCCTGTTTTCCCGGCACTGACTCAACTTTCAAGACGAGGATCGACTGACACCACGGTGGCACGTGGGACATCACCTTGGGAAAGCGTCGTGGGAAAGCCTGGTGGGAAAGCATCGTGGGAAAGCCTCGCTTAAAGCCTCGAGGGAAAGCCACTGATCCTAGGATACACGGGAAGGGAAGCGTGACACTGCTGCTACAGTTCGGGAGGAAAGTGGACGTGCATGCCCCCACTCGAGACGAGGACTGACTCCCCTGGGGAGACTCCAGAAGTACCCCAAGATCCATGTCAGAACTGGAGAGGAATTCTCAGTTTCCGACACCGACTCCACACAAGGTCTTAGGCCCTGGCATCGATGGGAGAGGAATCCCGAGAGGACCACGAGCAAATCGCATAGGGACTGGCCTTTCCTGAGGCCACCAGAGCGGGTCCCTGAGGTCCCCGTAGTAATTCGAGAGCACCTCCCACAACTTGAGAAAATCCAGGAGGTTCTCCCTTCTTGGCGAGATGAGGCCCATTTCCACTGAGTTCTCTCACGGCTAATCACACCTAACCTCTGGAACTTCCAAAGGGTCCTTCACACCCTTTCTGCAATTCAAGCAGATCACCAACATACCAGTCTCCACTCGAGAGGAAGAACGAGAGTCCCGCCCACATCCAGAGGAGCCCCGTTTCCGACTCCTAGCTCGAGAGGAGGGATCCTTTCCCTGTGTGGTCGGGAAAGATTTCCCGGCGTTCCCATCGCATCTCAAGAGGGGGCGCTCTCCACAGGGAAGGCGAGAGGAACTCCAGGGTCGTGCCACCATTCCCAGAGTCCCACAGATGTCTTAGTCCATTCCAGGGAAACCTGTTTTCCCTGCACTGCCTCGACTTTCAAGAAGAGGTTTGACTCACACCAAGGTGGCAGGTGGGACAGTCCTGTGGGAAAGCGTCGTGGGAAAGCGTCGTGGGAAAGCCTCGAGGGAAAGCCACAGATCCCTTGATCCTCGCGAAGGGAAGCTCAACACTGCTGCTACAGCTCGGAGGAAAGCGCACCTGCATGCCCCGACTCGAGACGAGGACTGACTCCCCTGGGGAGACTCCAGAAATACCCCAAGATACATGTCAGCACTGGAGAGGAATCCTCAGGTTTTGGCACAGACTCCACACAAGATCTTAGGTCCCGGCATCGACGGGAGACGAATCCCGAGAGACCCATGAGCAACTCGCATGGGGACTTCCCTTTCGTGAGGCCACAAGAGGGGGTCCCTGATGTCACCGTCGTAAGTCGAGAGCACCTGCTGCAACTCGAGAAAATCCAGGAGGTTCTCCTCTCCTGGCGAGAAGAGGCCCATTTCCGCTGAGGGATCTCGAGGCTAATCACACCTAAACTCTGGAACTTCCAAAGGGTCATTCACACCCTTGCTGCAACTCAAGAAGTTCCCCAACATGCCCGTCTCCACTCGACAGGAAGCACGAGAGTCCCGCCCACATCCAGAGGAGACCCGTTTCCGCCTCCTAGCTAGAGAGGAGGGATACTTTCCCTGCGTGGTCGGGAAAGAATTCCCGGCGTTCCCGTCGCATCTCAAGAGGAGGCGCTCTCCACAGGAAAGGCGAGAGGAACTCCAGGGTCGTTTCACCATTCCCAGAGTCCCCCAGATGTCTCAGTCCATTCCAGGGAAACCTGTTTTCCCTGCACTGCCTCGACTTTCAAGCCGAGGATCGACTCACACCACGGTGGCACGTGGGACAGCCTTGTGGGAAAGCCTCGTGGGAAAGCCTCGTGGGAAAGCCTCGAGGGAAAGCCACAGATCCCTTGATCCATGCGAAGGGAAGTGGGACACTGCTGCTACAGCTCGAAAGGAAAGCCCACGTGCATGCCCCCACTCGAGACGAGGACTGACTCCCCTGGGGAGACTCCAGAAGTACCCCAAGATCCATGTCGGGACTGGAGAGGAATCCTCAGGTTCCTGCACCGGCTTCACACAAGATCTTAGGCCCCTGTATCGACGGGAGAGTAAGCCCGAGAGGCCCCCGAGCAACTCCCATGGGGACTGGCCTTTCCTGACGCAACCACAGCGGGTCCCTGAGGTCCCCTTCGTAAGTCCAGAGCACCTGTCGCACCTGGAGAAAATCCAGGAGGTTCTCCCGTCCAGGCGAGATGAGGCACATTTCCGCTGAGGCGTCTCGAGGCTAATCACATCTAACATCTGGAACTTCCAACAGGTCCTTCACACCCTTGCTGCAACTCAAGAAGTTCCCCGACATACCCGTCTCCACTCGAGAGGAAGCACGAGAGTCCCGGCAACATCCATAGGAGCCCCGTTTCCGACTCCTAGCTCGAGAGGAGGGATCCTTTCCCTGCGTGGTCGGAAAGAATTCCCGGCGATCCCGTCGAATCTCAAGAGGAGGCGCTCTTCACAGGAAAGGCGAGAGGAACTCCAGCGTGGTGCCACCATTCCCAGAGTCAACCAGATGTCTCCGTCCATTTCAGGGAAACCTGTTTTCCCTGCACTGCCTCGACTTTCAATCCGAGGATCGACTCACATCACGGTGGCACGTGGGACAGCCCTATGTGAAGCGTCGTGGGAAAGGCCCTGATCCCTTGATCCACGCGAAGAGAAGCACGACACTGCTGCTACAGCTCGGGAGGAAAGCGCACGTGCATGCCCCCACTCGAGACGAGGACTGACTACCCTGAGGAGAGTCCAGAAGTACCCCAAGATCCACGTCAGCCCTGGAGAGGAATCCTCACGTCCGGCACCGTCTCCAAACAAGGTCTTAGGCCCCGGCATCGACGGGAGAGGAATCCCGAGAGGCCCCGAGTAACTAGCATGGGGACTGGCCTTTCCTGAGGCCATTAGAGCGGGTCCCTGAGGTCCCCGTCATAAGTCGAGAGCACCTGCCGCAACTCGAGAAAATCCAGGAGGTTCTCCCCTCCAGGCGACATGAGGCCCATTTCCTCTGAGGCGTCCACAGGTTAATCACACCTAAACTCTGGAACTTCCAAAACGTTCTTCACATCCTTGCTGCAACACAAGAAGTTCCCCGACATACCCGTCTCCACTCGAGAGGAAGCACGAGAGTCCCGCCCACATCCAGAGGAGCCCCGTTTCCGCCTCATAGCTCGAGAGGAGGGATCCTTTCCCTGCGTGGTCGGGAAAGAATTCTCGACGTTCCCGTCGCATCTCAAGAGGGGACGCTTTACACAGGAAAGGCGTGAGGAACTCCAGGGTCGTTCCACCATTCCCAGAGTCCCCCAGATGTCTCAGGCCATTCCAGGGAAACCTGTTTTCCCTGCACTGCCTCGACTTTCAAGCCGAGGATCGTCTCACACGACGGTGGCACGTGCGACAGCCCTGTGGAAAAGCCTCGTGGGAAAGTCTCATGGGAAAGCCTGGAGGGAAAGCCACAGATCCCTTGATCCACGCGAAGGGGAGCGTGACACTGCTGCTACAGCTCGGGAGGAAAGCACACGTGCATGCCCTTACTCGGGACAAGGACTGACTCCCCTGTGGAGTCTCCAGAAGTACCCCAAGATCCAAGTCAGCACTGGAGAGAAATTCTCAGGTTCCGGCACCGACTCCCCACAAGGTCTTAGGCCCCGGCCTCGATGGGAAAGGAATCCTGATAGGCCCCCGAGCAACTCGCATGGGGACTGGCCTTTCCTGAGGCCACCAGAGCGGGTCCCTGAGGTCCCCGTCGTAACTCGAGAACACCTGCAGCAACTCAAGAAAATGCAGGAGGTTCTCCCCTCCAGGGGAGATGAGGACCATTTCCTCTGAGGCGTCCCCAGGCTAATCACACCTAACCTCTGGAACTTCCAAAGGGTCCTTCACACCCTTGCTGCAACTCAAGAAGTTCCCCGACATACCCGTCTCCACTCGAGAGGAAGCCCGAGAGTCCCGCCCAATCCAGAGGAGCCCAGTTTCCGCCTCCAAGCTCGAGAAGAGGGATCCTTTCCCTGCGTCGTCGTAAAAGAATTCCCGGCGGTTGCGTCGCATCTCAAGAGGAGGCCGTCTCTACAGGAAAGCCGAGAGGAACTCCAGGGTCATGCCACCATTCCCAGAGTCCCCCAGATGTCTCAGTCTATTCCAGGGAAACCTGTTTTCCCTGCACTGCCTCGACTTTCAAGCCGAGGATCAACTCACACCATGGTGGCACGGGGGAAAACCCTGTGGGAAAGCCTCGTGGGAAAGCCTCGTGGGAAAGCCTCATGGGAAACCCTCGAGGGAAAGCCACAGATCCCTTGATCCAAGCGAAGGGAAGCGTGACACTGCTGCTAAAGCTCGGGAGGAAAGCGCACCTGCATGCCCACACTCGAGACGAGGACTGACTCCCCTGGGGAGACTCCAGAAGTACCCCAAGGTCCATGTCAGCCCTGGAGAGGAATCCTCAGGTTCCGGCACCGACTCCACGGAAGGGCTTAGGCCCCGGCATCAGGGGAGAGGAATCCCGAGAGGCCCCCGAGCAACTCGTATGGGGACCTGCCTTTCCTGAGGCCACCAGAGCGGGTTCCTGATGTCCCCGTCGTAAGTCAAGAGCACCTGCCGCAACTCGAGAAAATCCAGGAGGTTCTCCCTTCCAGGCGAGATGAGGCCCATTTCCGCTGAGGCGTCTCGAGGCTAATCACACCAAACCTCTGGAACTTCCAAAAGGTCCTTCACACCCTTGCTACAACTCAAGAAGTTCGCTGACATACCCGTCTCCACTCGAGAGGAAGCACGAGAGTCCCGCCCACATCTAGAGGAACCCCGTTTCCGCCTCCTAGCTCGAGAGGAGGGATCCTTTCCCTGCATGGTCGGGAAAGAATTCCCGGCGTTCCCGTCGCATCTCAAGAGGAGGCGCTCTCCACAGGAAAGGCGAGCGGAACTCCAGGGTCGTGCCACCATTCCCAGAGTCCCCCAGATGTCTCAGTCCATTCCAGGGAAACTTTTTTCCCTACACTGCCTCGACTTTCAGGACGAGGATCGACTCACACCACGGTGGCACGTGGGACAGCCCTTTGGGAAAGCCTCGAGGGAAAGCCACAGATCCCTTGATCCACGCGAAGGGAACCATGACACTGCTGCTGCAGCTCGGGAGGAAAGCGCACGTGCATGCTCCCACTCGAGACAAGGACTGACTCCCCTGGGGAGACTCCAGAAGTACTCCAAAATCCATGTCAGCACTGGAGAGGAAACCTCAGTTTCCGGCACCGACTCCACACAAGTTCTTAGGCCCCGGCACCGACGGGAGAGGAATCCCGAGAGGTCCCCGTGCAACTTGCATGGGGACTGGCCTTTCCTGAGGCCACCAGAGAGGGTCCCTGAGGGCCCCGTCGTAGGTCGAGAGCACCTGCCACAACTTGAATAAATCCAGGAGGTTCTCCCTTTCAGGCGAGATGAGGACCATTTCTGCTGAGACGTCTCGAGACTAATCACACCTAACCTTTGGAAGTTACAAAGCGTCCTTCACACTCTTTCTGCAACTCAAGAAGTTCCCCGACATACCCGTTTCCACTCGAGAGGAAGCACGAGAGTCCCGCCCACATCCAGATGAGCCCCGTTTCCGCCTCATAGCTCAACAGGAGGGATCCATTCCCTGCGTGGTCGGGAAAGAATTCCCGGCATTCCCGTCACATCTCAAGAGGGAGCGCTCTCCACAGGAAAGGCGAGAGGTACTCCAGGGTCGTGCCACCATTCCCAGATCCCCCAGATGTCTCAGTCCATTCCACAGAAGCCTGTTTTCCCGGCACTGACTCAACTTTCAAGACGAGGATCGACTGACACCACGGTGGCACGTGGGACATCACCTTGGGAAAGCGTCGTGGGAAAGCCTGGTGGGAAAGCATCGTGGGAAAGCCTCGCTTAAAGCCTCGAGGGAAAGCCACTGATCCTAGGATACACGGGAAGGGAAGCGTGACACTGCTGCTACAGTTCGGGAGGAAAGTGGACGTGCATGCCCCCACTCGAGACGAGGACTGACTCCCCTGGGGAGACTCCAGAAGTACCCCAAGATCCATGTCAGAACTGGAGAGGAATTCTCAGTTTCCGACACCGACTCCACACAAGGTCTTAGGCCCTGGCATCGATGGGAGAGGAATCCCGAGAGGACCACGAGCAAATCGCATAGGGACTGGCCTTTCCTGAGGCCACCAGAGCGGGTCCCTGAGGTCCCCGTAGTAATTCGAGAGCACCTCCCACAACTTGAGAAAATCCAGGAGGTTCTCCCTTCTTGGCGAGATGAGGCCCATTTCCACTGAGTTCTCTCACGGCTAATCACACCTAACCTCTGGAACTTCCAAAGGGTCCTTCACACCCTTTCTGCAATTCAAGCAGATCACCAACATACCAGTCTCCACTCGAGAGGAAGAACGAGAGTCCCGCCCACATCCAGAGGAGCCCCGTTTCCGACTCCTAGCTCGAGAGGAGGGATCCTTTCCCTGTGTGGTCGGGAAAGATTTCCCGGCGTTCCCATCGCATCTCAAGAGGGGGCGCTCTCCACAGGGAAGGCGAGAGGAACTCCAGGGTCGTGCCACCATTCCAGAGTCCCACAGATGTCTTAGTCCATTCCAGGGAAACCTGTTTTCCCTGCACTGCCTCGACTTTCAAGAAGAGGTTTGACTCACACCAAGGTGGCAGGTGGGACAGTCCTGTGGGAAAGCGTCGTGGGAAAGCGTCGTGGGAAAGCCTCGAGGGAAAGCCACAGATCCCTTGATCCTCGCGAAGGGAAGCTCAACACTGCTGCTACAGCTCGGAGGAAAGCGCACCTGCATGCCCCGACTCGAGACGAGGACTGACTCCCCTGGGGAGACTCCAGAAATACCCCAAGATACATGTCAGCACTGGAGAGGAATCCTCAGGTTTTGGCACAGACTCCACACAAGATCTTAGGTCCCGGCATCGACGGGAGACGAATCCCGAGAGACCCATGAGCAACTCGCATGGGGACTTCCCTTTCGTGAGGCCACAAGAGGGGTCCCTGATGTCACCGTCGTAAGTCGAGAGCACCTGCTGCAACTCGAGAAAATCCAGGAGGTTCTCCTCTCCTGGCGAGAAGAGGCCCATTTCCGCTGAGGATCTCGAGGCTAATCACACCTAAACTCTGGAACTTCCAAAGGGTCATTCACACCCTTGCTGCAACTCAAGAAGTTCCCCAACATGCCCGTCTCCACTCGACAGGAAGCACGAGAGTCCCGCCCACATCCAGAGAGACCCGTTTCCGCCTCCTAGCTAGAGAGGAGGGATACTTTCCCTGCGTGGTCGGGAAAGAATTCCCGGCGTTCCCGTCGCATCTCAAGAGGAGGCGCTCTCCACAGGAAAGGCGAGAGGAACTCCAGGGTCGTTTCACCATTCCCAGAGTCCCCCAGATGTCTCAGTCCATTCCAGGGAAACCTGTTTTCCCTGCACTGCCTCGACTTTCAAGCCGAGGATCGACTCACACCACGGTGGCACGTGGGACAGCCTTGTGGGAAAGCCTCGTGGGAAAGCCTCGTGGGAAAGCCTCGAGGGAAAGCCACAGATCCCTTGATCCATGCGAAGGGAAGTGGGACACTGCTGCTACAGCTCGGAAAGGAAAGCCCACGTGCATGCCCCCACTCGAGACGAGGACTGACTCCCCTGGGGAGACTCCAGAAGTACCCCAAGATCCATGTCGGGACTGGAGAGGAATCCTCAGGTTCCTGCACCGGCTTCACACAAGATCTTAGGCCCCTGTATCCGACGGGAGAGTAAGCCGAGAGGCCCCGAGCAACTCCCATGGGACTGGCCTTTCCTGACGCAACCACAGCGGGTCCCTGAGGTCCCCTTCGTAAGTCCAGAGCACCTGTCGCACCTGGAGAAAATCCAGGAGGTTCTCCCGTCCAGGCGAGATGAGGCACATTTCCGCTGAGGCGTCTCGAGCTAATCACATCTAACATCTGGAACTTCCAACAGGTCCTTCACACCCTTGCCTGCAACTCAAGAAGTTCCCCGACATTACCCGTCTCCACTCGAGAGGAAGCACGAGAGTCCCGGCCAACATCCATAGGAGCCCCGTTTCCGACTCCTAGCTCGAGAGGAGGGATCCTTTCCCTGCGTGGTCGGAAAGAATTCCCGGCGATCCGTCGAATCTCAAGAGGAGGCGCTCTTCACAGAAAGGCGAGAGGAACTCCAGCGTGGTGCCACCATTCCAGAGTCAACCAGATGTCTCCGTCCATTTCAGGGAAACCTGTTTTCCTGCACTGCTCGACTTTCAATCGAGGATCGACTCACATCAGGTGGCACGTGGGACAGCCCTATGTGAAGCGTCGTGGGAAAGGCCCTGATCCCTTGATCCACGCGAAGAGAAGCACGACACTGCTGCTACAGCTCGGAGGAAAGCGCACGTGCATGCCCCACTCGAGACGAGGACTGACTACCCTGAGGAGAGTCCAGAAGTACCCCAAGATCCACGTCAGCCCTGGAGAGGATCCTCACGTCCGGCACCGTCTCCAAACAAGGTCTTAGGCCCCGCATCGACGGAGAGGAATCCCGAGAGCCCCGAGTAACTAGCATGGGGACTGGCCTTTCCTGAGGCCATTAGAGCGGGTCCCTGAGGTCCCGTCATAAGTCGAGAGCACCTGCCGCAACTCGAGAAAATCCAGGAGGTTCTCCCCTCCAGGCGACATGAGGCCCATTTCTCTGAGGCGTCCACAGGTTAATCACACCTAAACTCTGGAACTTCCAAAACGTTCTTCACATCCTTGCTGCACACAAGAAGTTCCCCGACATACCCGTCTCCACTCGAGAGGAAGCACAGAGTCCGCCCACATCCAGAGGAGCCCCGTTTCCGCCTCATAGCTCGAGAGGAGGGATCCTTTCCCTGCTGGTCGGGAAAGAATTCCGACGTTCCCGTCGCATCTCAAGAGGGGACGCTTTACACAGGAAAGGCGTGAGGAACTCCAGGGTCGTTCCACCATTCCCAGAGTCCCCCAGATGTCTCAGGCCATTCCAGGGAAACCTGTTTTCCCTGCACTGCCTCGACTTTCAAGCCGAGGATCGTCTCACACGACGGTGCACGTGCGACAGCCCTGTGGAAAAGCCTCGTGGGAAAGTCTCATGGGAAAGCCTGGAGGAAAGCCACAGATCCCTTGACACGCGAAGGGAGCGTGACACTGCTGCTACAGCTCGGGAGGAAAGCACACGTGCATGCCCTTACTCGGACAAGGACTGACTCCCCTGTGGAGTCTCCAGAAGTACCCAAGATCCAAGTCAGCACTGGAGAGAAATTCTCAGGTTCCGGCACCGACAGGTCTTAGGCCCCGCCCTCGATGGAAAGGAATCCTGATAGGCCCCCCGATAGAGGGTCCTGAGGCCCTGAACTCGAGATGCCTGCAGGAGGGAATTCCAAAGGGACAAGCTGCGATTCCCTACCCGTCTCCACTCGAGAGGAGAGAGTCCACCCAGTTTCCGCCTCAAGCTCGAGAAGAGGGATCCTTTCCCGTCGTAAAAGAATTCGCGTCGCATCTCCCTCTACAGGGAACTCCAGGAGTCCCCCAGATGTCTCAGATTCCAGGGAAACCTGTTTTCCCTGCACTGCCTCGACTTTCAAGCCGAGGATCAACTAACCATGCCACGTGGGAAAGCCTCGTGGGAAAGCCTCATGGGAAACCCTCGAGGGAAAGCCACAGATCCCTTGATCCAAGCGAAGGAAGCGTGACACTGCTGCTAAAGCTCGGGAGGAAAGCGCACCTGCATGCCCACACTCGAGACGAGGACTGACTCCCCTGGGGAGACTCCAGAAGTACCCCAAGGTCCATGTCAGCCCTGGAGAGGAATCCTCAGGTTCCGGCACCGACTCCACGGAAGGGCTTAGGCCCGGCATCAGGGAGAGGAATCCCGAGAGGCCCCGAGCAACTCGTATGGGGACCTGCCTTTCCTGAGGCCACCAGAGCGGGTTCCTGATGTCCCCGTCGTAAGTCAAGAGCACCTGCCGCAACTCGAGAAAATCCAGGAGGTTCTCCCTTCCAGGCGAGATGAGGCCCATTTCCGCTGAGGCGTCTCGAGGCTAATCACACCAAACCTCTGGAACTTCCAAAAGGTCCTTCACACCCTTGCTACAACTCAAGAAGTTCGCTGACATACCCGTCTCCACTCGAGAGGAAGCACGAGAGTCCCGCCCACATCTAGAGGAACCCCGTTTCCGCCTCCTAGCTCGAGAGGAGGGATCCTTTCCCTGCATGGTCGGGAAAGAATTCCCGGCGTTCCCGTCGCATCTCAAGAGGAGGCGCTCTCCACAGGAAAGGCGAGCGGAACTCCAGGGTCGTGCCACCATTCCCAGAGTCCCCCAGATGTCTCAGTCCATTCCAGGGAAACTTTTTTCCCTACACTGCCTCGACTTTCAGGACGAGGATCGACTCACACCACGGTGGCACGTGGGACAGCCCTTTGGGAAAGCCTCGAGGGAAAGCCACAGATCCCTTGATCCACGCGAAGGGAACCATGACACTGCTGCTGCAGCTCGGGAGGAAAGCGCACGTGCATGCTCCCACTCGAGACAAGGACTGACTCCCCCTGGGGAGACTCCAGAAGTACTCCAAAATCCATGTCAGCACTGGAGAGGAAACCTCAGTTTCCGGCACCGACTCCACACAAGTTCTTAGGCCCCGGCACCGACGGGAGAGGAATCCGAGAGGTCCCCGTGCAACTTGCATGGGGACTGGCCTTTCCTGAGGCCACCAGAGAGGGTCCCTGAGGGCCCCGTCGTAGGTCGAGAGCACCTGCCACAACTTGAATAAATCCAGGAGGTTCTCCTTTCAGGCGAGATGAGGACCATTTCTGCTGAGACGTCTCGAGACTAATCACACCTAACCTTTGGAAGTTACAAAGCGTCCTTCACACTCTTTCTGCAACTCAAGAAGTTCCCCGACATACCCGTTCCACTCGAGAGGAAGCACGAGAGTCCCGCCCACATCCAGATGAGCCCGTTTCCGCCTCATAGCTCAACAGGAGGGATCCATTCCCTGCGTGGTCGGGAAAGAATTCCCGGCATTCCCGTCACATCTCAAGAGGGAGCGCTCTCCACAGGAAAGGCGAGAGGTACTCCAGGGTCGTGCCACCATTCCAGATCCCCCAGATGTCTCAGTCCATTCCACAGAAGCCTGTTTTCCCGGCACTGACTCAACTTTCAAGACGAGGATCGACTGACACCACGGTGGCAGTGGGACATCACCTTGGGAAAGCGTCGTGGAAAGCCTGGTGGGAAGCATCGTGGGAAAGCCTCGCTTAAAGCCTCGAGGGAAAGCCACTGATCCTAGGTACACGGGAAGGGAACGTGACACTGCTGCTACAGTTCGGGAGGAAAGTGGACGTGCATGCCCCCACTCGAGACGAGGACTGACTCCCCTGGGGAGACTCCAGAAGTACCCCAAGATCCATGTCAGAACTGGAGAGGAATTCTCAGTTTCGGACACCGACTCCACACAAGGTCTTAGGCCCTGGCATCGATGGGAGAGGAATCCCGAGAGGACCACGAGCAAATCGCATAGGGACTGGCCTTTCCTGAGGCCACCAGAGCGGGGTCCCTGAGGTCCCCGTAGTAATTCGAGAGCACCTCCCACAACTTGAGAAAATCCAGGAGGTTCTCCCTTCTTGGCGAGATGAGGCCCATTTCCACTGAGTTCTCTACGGCTAATCACACCTAACTCTGGAACTTCCAAAGGGTC
>NW_017211903.1:0-17198 GCF_001704415.2 Capra hircus
CCCGTGTCAGAAAATTAAGAGTTATAGAAAAGTTGACAAAAAAGGGTTTTACCTTAGCCAAGGGGGTTTTGTTTTAAACCTAAGATAGCAGGTTTCTTTTTCAACCTCTAGAGCACCAGGTTTCTCTTAAACCCTTGAACACTTCCCACTCGTCCTCACCCCTGTCTATCCTACAGGGGGTCCGCGGCACCCTGAGTGGGGTCCTAGCCGTCCCGAACACTCAACACTGGGGGAGTACCCGAAAGTACTCCGGGGGAGTGATTAAGTCACTCGGGGGGAGCAACAGAGAGTGCTCCGGGGGGAGCAACAGAGAGTGCTCCGGGGGGAGCTTTTGCTGCCGAGGAACCTACCTTCGAATAGCCTGTTCCGGGCACCACTTGCCGGGGTCCAGCCCCGGTGGATCCAGGGAATTCGAAGGGTGGACGGCGTTGGTGTGGAAAGACTTGTTTGTTTATTAATGTAAGATTAGATTAAGAAACTATAGTGTAGTAAGAAGATTAAGTGGAGGAAGAGGGCTGAATAGCTTGGTTTACGCGGAGGCCAATAAAATTCCAGACAAGGAATTTGCACCATCTACGTTGGGCCACCGGCGCCCGCTTGAATATCTAAGGGTGCCTCGCCTTAAGCTCCCTTTCGTGCGGGTCTTAACAGCCGGGGCAAGTAAGTAGACCTGGCGAGCCTCCGCGCCCCCAGATGGAGATTCAGCCTGAAGTTAAGTAAAGAGCAGAGAGAGGGAAGGGGAGAGAAGAAGAGAGAGAGAGAGACATGGGGGGAGCCAGAATCCCAAAGAAACCAGGCCGGAGAGACTAGTTCGAGAAACTGGCCCCCATCCTTTATTGTTCAGAAGGCCTTTTATAACTTTTGATAAAACACGGAGATCAATGGGTAACACAAAAATTATGTAGCGTTCAGCAACCCAGATTCTTTCCGTATATCATTTTGTATACAAAAGGTCTCAGGTGATTTACATTATCTTTTGGCCAAGAGGCTTGTTAACACTTTTTGGCTCTCTTCCTTAATGAATGTTAATTTTGTTTCCCCTGAAGTGTTTTTTTTTTTTTTAATCTGCATCTCCTTAAAGCATTAAAGTTACATCTCTATAGAACAAAGGTGCAGTGGGATATAACAAAGAAGGTACTTAACTCAAAGATCTAATGTTGCTAATACCAGGTCTACTACTTGTTTTTTCTATATACCACTATATCTAAAAATAAAGGATATGAAAATTTTGGCAGCAAGCATTGACCCAAAAAATGAAACCATTAATCAGTCCTATTCTAAAGATTTTGACTCCTCGGAAGCTCCTACATTCCTAGGATGTTTTAAGCTTCCTGTGCCTCCTGTGGTCAGGAGGCCTCAAACAATCACATGCGCAGCTGTACGAGTCCTGCAGGCAGGCTAGAAAGCCATCGGAGGGGTTTTTGGATTGAAACACTCTTTCAAATGCAGAAGACTAAAGCCCTGAATTGAATTTTTCCAGAAAAATGTCAGAAGAGTGGAAAAACAGAGCACAAAAGCCGGCAGATTTTAGTTGGGGTAACGTGCTTAGGAATTTGCAGAGGGGTCCCTGAAGTCTGAGCACGCCTTGGCATATGTCAGCTTCCTTCCTCAATGACTTGTCATGGGCAGGATTCCTCACACTGGCTCCCAGCAGGTGCCGGAACCTGAGGATTCCTCTCCAGTGCTGACATGGATCTTGGGGTACTTCTGGAGTCTCCCCAGGGGAGTCAGTCCTCGTCTCGAGTGGGGGCATGAACGTGCGGTTTCCTCTCGAGCTGTAGGCAGCAGAGTCACGATTCCCTTCGCGTAGGATCAAGGGATCCGTGGCTTTCCCTCGAGGCTTTCCCACGAGGCTTCCCACGGCTTTCCCACAGGGCTGTCCCACGTGCCACCGTGGTGTGAGTCCATCCTCGTCTTGAAGGTCGGAGGGCAGTGGCAGGGAAAACAGGTTTCCCTGGAATGGACTGAGACATCTGGGGGACTCTGGGAATGGTGGCACGACCCTGGAGTTCCTCTCGCCTTTCCGGTGGAGAGCGCCTCCTCTTGAGTTGCGACGGAAAGACGCCGGGAATTCTTTCCCGACCACGCAGGGAAAGGATCCCATCCTCTCGAGCTAGGAGGCGGAAACGGGGCTCCTCTGGATGTGGGCGGGACTCTCGTGCTTCCTCTCGAGTGGAGACGGGTATGTCGGGGGAACTTCTTGAGTTGCAGCAAGGGTGTTGAGGACCCTTTGGAAGTTCCAGAGGTTAGGTGTGATTTGCCTCGAGACGCTTCTGCGGAAATGGGCCTCATCTCGCCTGGAGGGGAGAACCTCCTGGATTTTCTCGAGTTGGCGGCAGGTGCTCTCGACTTAGGATGAGGACTCAGGGACCCGCTCTGGTGGCCTCAGGAAAGGCCAGTCCCCATGCGAGTTGCTTGCGGGCCTCTCGGAATTCCTCTCCCATCGATGCCTCGGCCTAAGATCTTGTGTGGAGTCCGTGCCGGAACCTAAGGATTTCCTCTCCAGTGCTGACATGGTCTTTGGGTACTTCTGGAGTCTCCCCAGGGGAGTCAGTCCTCGTCTCGAGTGGGGGCATGCACGTGCGCATTCCTCCCGAGCTGTAGCAGCATTGTCACACTTCCCTTTGCGTGGATCTAGGGATCTGTGGCTTTTCCCTCGAGGCTTTCCCATGAGGCTTTCCCACAGGGCTGTCCCACGTGCCACCGTGGTGTGAGTGGATACTCGGCTTGAAAGTCGAGGCAGATGCAGGGAAAAATAGGTTTCCCTGGAATAGACTGAGAAATCTGTGGCACTCAGGGAATGGTGTCACGACCCTGGAGATCCCCTCGTGTTTCCTGTGGAGAGCGCCTCCTCTTGAGATGCGACCGGAACACCGGGAATTCTTTCCCGACAACGCAGGGAAAGGATTCCACCTCTCGAGCTATGAGGCGGAAACGGGGCTTCTCTGGATGTGGGCAGGACTCTCGTGCTTCCTCTCGAGTGGAGACGGGTACGTCGGGAAACTTCTTGAGTTGCAGCAAGGGTGTGAAGGACCCTTTGGAAATTCCAGAGGCCTAGGTTGATTAGCCTCGAGACGCCTCCGCGGAAATGGGCTTCATCTCGCCTGGAGGGGAGAACCTCCTGGATTTTCTCGAGTTGCCACAGGTGCTCTCGACTTAAGACGAGGACCTCAGGGACCCGCTCTGGTGGCCTCAGGAAAGGCCAGTCCCCATGCGAGTTGCTACGGGGGCCTCTCGGGATTCCTCTCCCGTCGATGCCGGGGCCTAAGACGTTGTGTGGGAGACGGTGCCGGAACCTGAAGATTCCTCTCCAGTGCTGACATGGATCTTGGGGTACTTCTGGAGTCTCCCACGGGGATTCAGTCCTCGTCTCGACTTAGGTCATGCACGTGCACTTTCCTCCCGAGCTGTAGCAGCAGTGTCATGCTTCCCTTCGCGTGGATGAAGAAATCTGTGGCTTTCATCGAGGTTTTTGCAGGAGGCTTTCCCACGAGGCTTTCCCACAGGGCTGTCCCACGTGCCACCGTGGTGTGAGTCGATCCTTGGCTTGAAAGTCGAGGCAGTGCAGGGAAAACTGGTTTCCCTGGAATGGACTGAGACATCTGGGGGACTCTGGGTATGGTGGCTCGACCCTGGAATTCCTCTCGCCTTTCCTGTGGAGAGCGCCTCCTCTTGAGATGCGACGGAAACGCCGGGAATTCTTTCCCGAACACGCAGGGAAAGGATCCCTCCTCTCGAGCTAGGAGGCGGAAACGGGGCTCCTCTGGATGTGGGCGGGACTCTCGTGCTTCCTCTCGAGTGGAGACGGTGTATGTGGGGGAACTTCTTGAGTTGCAGCAAGGGTTTGAAGGACCCTTTGGAAGTTCCAGAGGTTAGGTGTGATTTGCCTCGAGACGCCTCTCTGCGGAAATGGGCCTCATCTCGCCTGGAGGGGAGAACTCCTGGATTTTCTCGAGTTGCGGCAGGTGCTCTCGACTTAGGACGAGGACCTCAGGGACCCGCTCTGGTGGCCTCAGGAAAGGCCAGTCCCCATGCGAGTTGCTTGGCGGCCTCTCGGAATTCCTCTCCCATCGATGCCTCGGCCTAAGATCTTGTGTGGAGTCCGTGCCGGAACCTGAAGGATTCCTCTCCAGTGCTGACATGGTCTTTGGGTACTTCTGGAGTCTCCCCAGGGGAGTCAGTCCTCGTCTCGAGTGGGGCATGCACGTGCGCTATCCTCCCGAGCTGTAGCAGCATTGTCACACTTCCCTTTGCGTGGATCTAGGGATCTGTGGCTTTTCCTCGAGGCTTTCCCATGAGGCTTTCCCGACAGGGCTGTCCCACGTGCCACCGTGGTGTGAGTGGATACTCGGCTTGAAAGTCGAGGCAATGCAGGGAAAATAGGTTTCCCTGGAATAGACTGAGAAATCTGTGGCACTCAGGGAATGGTGTCACGACCCTGGAGATCCCCTCGTGTTTCCTGTGGAGAGCGCCTCCTCTTGAGATGCGACCGGAACACCGGGAATTCTTTCCCGACAACGCAGGGAAAGGATTCCACCTCTCGAGCTATGAGGCGGAAACGGGGCTTCTCTGGATGTGGGCAGGACTCTCGTGCTTCCTCTCGAGTGGAGACGGGTACGTCGGGAAACTTCTTGAGTTGCAGCAAGGGTGTGAAGGACCCTTTGGAAATTCCAGAGGCCAGGTTGATTAGCCTCGAGACGCCTCCGCGGAAATGGGCCTTCATCTCGCCTGGAGGGGAGAACCTCCTGGATTTTCTCGAGTTGCCACAGGTGCTCTCGACTTAAGACGAGGACCTCAGGGACCCGCTCTGGTGGCCTCAGGAAAGGCCAGTCCCCATGCGAGTTGCTACGGGGCCTCTCGGGATTCCTCTCCCGTCGATGCCGGGGCCTAAGACGTTGTGTGGAGACGGTGCCGGAACCTGAAGATTCCTCTCCAGTGCTGACATGGATCTTGGGGTACTTCTGGAGTCTCCACCGGGGATTCAGTCCTCGTCTCGACTTAGGTCATGCACGTGCACTTTCCTCCCGAGCTGTAGCAGCAGTGTCATGCTTCCCTTCGCGTGGATGAAGAAATCTGTGGCTTTCATCGAGGTTTTGCAGGAGGCTTTCCCACGAGGCTTTCCCACAGGGCTGTCCCACGTGCCACCGTGGTGTGAGTCGATCCTTCGGCTTGAAAGTCGAGGCAGTGCAGGGAAAACTGGTTTCCCTGGAATGGACTGAGACATCTGGGGGACTCTGGGTATGGTGGCTCGACCCTGGAATTCCTCTCGCCTTTCCTGTGGAGAGCGCCTCCTCTTGAGATGCGACGGAAACTGCCGGGAATTCTTTCCCGAACACGCAGGGAAAGGATCCCTCCTCTCGAGCTAGGAGGCGGAAACGGGGCTCCTCTGGATGTGGGCGGGACTCTCGTGCTTCCTCTCGAGTGGAGACGGTGTATGTCGGGGGAACTTCTTGAGTTGCAGCAAGGGTGTGAAGGACCCTTTGGAAGTTCCAGAGGTTAGGTGTGATTTGCCTCGAGACGCCTCATGCGGAAATCGGGCCTCATCTCGCCTGGAGGGGAGAACCTCCTGGATTTCTCGAGTTGGCGGCAGGTGCTCTCGACTTAGGATCGAGGACCTCAGGGACCCGCTCTGGTGGCCTCAGGAAAGGCCAGTCCCCATGCGAGTTGCTTGGCGGGCCTCTCGGGATTCCTCTCCCATCGATGCCTCGGCCTAAGATCTTGTGTGGAGTCCGTGCCGGAACCTAAGGATTCCTCTCCAGTGCTGACATGGTCTTTGGGTACTTCTGGAGTCTCCCCAGGGGAGTCAGTCCTCGTCTCGAGTGGGGGCATGCACGTGCGCAATTCCTCCCGAGCTGTAGCAGCATTGTCACACTTCCCTTTGCGTGGATCTAGGGATCTGTGGCTTTTCCTCGAGGCTTTCCCATCGAGGCTTTCCCACAGGGCTGTCCCACGTGCCACCGTGGTGTGAGTGGATACTCGGCTTGAAAGTCGAGGCAATGCAGGGAAAATAGGTTTCCCTGGAATAGGACTGAGAAATCTGTGGCACTCAGGGAATGGTGTCACGACCCTGGAGATCCCCTCGTGTTTCCTGTGGAGAGCGCCTCCTCTTGAGATGCGACCGGAACACCGGGAATTCTTTCCCGACAACGCAGGGGAAAGGATTCCACCTCTCGAGCTATGAGGCGGAAACGGGGCTTCTCTGGATGTGGGCAGGACTCTCGTGCTTCCTCTCGAGTGGAGACGGGTACGTCGGGAAACTTCTTGAGTTGCAGCAAGGGTGTGAAGGACCCTTTGGAAATTCCAGAGGCCAGGTTGATTAGCCTCGAGACGCCTCCGCGGAAATGGGCTTCATCTCGCCTGGAGGGGAGAACCTCCTGGATTTTCTCGAGTTGCCACAGGTGCTCTCGACTTAAGACGAGGACCTCAGGGACCCGCTCTGGTGGCCTCAGGAAAGGCCAGTCCCCATGCGAGTTGCTACGGGGGCCTCTCGGGATTCCTCTCCCGTCGATGCCGGGGCCTAAGACGTTGTGTGGAGACGGTGCCGGAACCTGAAGATTCCTCTCCAGTGCTGACATGGATCTTGGGGTACTTCTGGAGTCTCCACCGGGGATTCAGTCCTCGTCTCGACTTAGGTCATGCACGTGCACTTTCCTCCCGAGCTGTAGCAGCAGTGTCATGCTTCCCTTCGCGTGGATGAAGAAATCTGTGGCTTTCATCGAGGTTTTTGCAGGAGGCTTTCCCACGAGGCTTTCCCACAGGGCTGTCCCACGTGCCACCGTGGTGTGAGTCGATCCTCGGCTTGAAAGTCGAGGCAGTGCAGGGAAAACTGGTTTCCCTGGAATGGACTGAGACATCTGGGGGACTCTGGGTATGGTGGCTCGACCCTGGAATTCCTCTCGCCTTTCCTGTGGAGAGCGCCTCCTCTTGAGATGCGACGGAAACGCCGGGAATTCTTTCCCGAACACGCAGGGAAAGGATCCCTCCTCTCGAGCTAGGAGGCGGAAACGGGGCTCCTCTGGATGTCGGCGGGAGTCTCGAGCTTTCTCTCAAGTGGAGACGGTTATGTCGGGGAACTTCTTGAGTTGCAACAAGTGGGTGATGTACCCTTTGGAAGTTCCAGACGTTAGGTGTGATTAGCCTCGAGAGGCCTCATTGGAAATGGGCCTCATCTCGCCTGGAGGGGAGAACCTTCTGGATTTTCTCGAGTTGCGGCAGTTTCTCTCTACTTACGACGGGGACCTCAGGGACATGCTCTGGTGGCCTCAGGAAAGGCCATTCCCCATGCGAGTTGCTCGGGGGCCTCTCGGGATTCCTCTCCTGTCGATGCCGGGGCCTAAGACCTTGTGTGGACTCGGTGCCGGAACCTGAGGATTCCTCTCCAGTCCTGACATGGATCTTGGGGTACGTCCTGAGTCTCCCCTGGGGAGTCAGTCCTCGTCTCGAGTGGGGGCATGCACGTGCGCTTTCCTCCCCAGCTGTAGCAGCAGTGTCAGGCTTCCCTTCGCGTGGATCAAGGGATCTGTGGCTTTCCCTCGAGGCTTTCCCACGAGGCTTTCCCTCGAGTCTTTCCCACAAAGCTGTCCCACGTGCCACCGTGGTGAGAGTCGATCCTCGGCTTGAAAGTCGAGGCAGTGCAGGGAAAAAAGGTTTCCCTGGAATGGACTGAGACATCTGAGGGACTCTGGGAATGGTGGCACGACCCTAGAGTTCCTCTCGCCTTTCCTGTGGAGAGCGCCTCTTCTTGAGATGCGACGGAAACGCCGGGAATTCTTTCCCGAACACGAAGGGAAAGGATCCCTCCTCTCGAGCTAGGAGGCGGAAACGGGGCTCCTCTGGATGTGGGCCGGACTCTCGTGCTTCCTCTCGAGTGGAGATGGGTATGTCGGGGAACTTCTTGAGTTGCAGCAAGGGTGTGAAGGACCCTTTGGAAATTCCAGAGGTTAGGTGTGATTAGCCTCGAGACGCCTCACTGGAAATGGGCCTCATCTCGCCTGGAAGGGAGAACCTCCTGGATTTTCTCGAGTTGCGGCAGGTGCTCTTGACTTACGACGGGGACCTCTGGGACCCGCTCTGGTGGCCTCAGGAAAGGCCCGTCCCCATGCGAGTTGCATGGGGCCTCTCGGGATTCCTCTCCCGTCGAAGCCGGGGCCTAAGACCTTGTGTAGAGTCGGTGCCGGAACCGGAGGATTCCACTCCAGTGCTGACATGGTTCCTGGGGTACTTTTGGAGTCTCCCCAAGGGAGTCATTCCTCGTCTCGAGTAGGGGCATGCACGTGTGCTTTCCTCCCGAGCTGTAGCTGTAGTGTCACACTTCCCTTCGCGTGGATGAAGGAATCTGAGGCTTTCCCTGGAGTCTTTCCCACGAGGCTTTCCCCCGAGGCTTTCCCAAAGGGCTGTCCAACGTGCCACCGTGGTGTGAGTCGATCCTCGGCTTGAAAGTCGAGGCAGTGCAAGGAAAACACGTTTCCCTGGAGTGGACTGAGACATCTGGGGGACTCTGGGAATGGTGGCACGACCCTGGAGTTCCTCTCGCCTTTCCTGTAGAGAGCGCCCCCTCTTGAGCTGCGATGGGAAGGCCAGGAATTCTTTCCCGAACACGCAGGAAAAGGAACCCTCCTCTCGAGCTAGGAGGCGGAAACGGGGCTCCTCTGGATGTGGGCAGGACTCTCGTGCTTCCTCTCGAGTCAAGACGGGTATGTCGGGGAACTTCTTGAGTTGCAGCAAGGGTGTGAAGGACCCTTTGGAAGTTCCAGAGGTTAGGTGTGATTAGCCTCGAGATGCTTCAGCGGAAATGGGCCTCATCTCGCCTGGAGGGGAGAACTTCCTGGATTTTCTCGAACTGCGGCAGG
The DNA here is from genome assembly GCF_001704415.2 of Capra hircus. Lineage (NCBI taxonomy): Eukaryota > Metazoa > Chordata > Mammalia > Artiodactyla > Bovidae > Capra > Capra hircus. The sequence continues at coordinate 8,850 of NW_017211903.1, forward strand.
TGCTCTCGACTTACAACAGGGACCTCAGGGACCCGCTCTGGTGGCCTCAGGAAAGGCCAGTCCCCATGCGAGTTGTTCGGGTGCCTCTCGGTATTCCTCTCCCGTCGATGCCGGGACCTAAGACCTTGTGTGGAGTCGGTGCCAGAACTTGAGGATTCCTCTCCAGTGCTGACATGGTTTTGGGGTACTTCTGGAGTCTCCCCAGGGGAGTCAGTCCTCGTCTCGAATTGGGGCATGCACGTGCGATTTCCTCTCGAGCTGTAGCAGCAGTGTCACGCTTCCCTTCGCGTGGATCAAGGGATCTGTGGTTTCCCTCGAGGCTTGCCCAGGAGGCTTTCTCACAGGGCTGTCCCACGTGCCACCGTGGTGTGAGTGGATCCTCGGCTTGAAAGTCGAGGCAGTGCAGGGAAAACAGGTTTCCCTGGAATGGACTGAGACATCTGAGGGACTCTGGGAATGGTGGCACGACCCTGGAGTTAATCTCGCCTTTCCTGTGGAGAGCGCCTCCTCTTGAGATGCGACGGAAATGCCGGGAATTCTTTCCGACCACGCAGGGGAAGGATCCCTCCTCTCGAGCTAGGAGGCGGAAACGGGGCTCCTCTGGATGAGGGCGGGACTCTCGTGATTCCTCTCGAGTGGAGACGGGTATGTCGGGGAACTTCTTGAGTTGCAGCAAGGGTGTGAAAGACCCTTTGTAATTTCCAGAGGTTAGGTGTGATGAGCCTCGAGATGCCTCAGCGGAAATGGGCCTCATCTCGCCTGGAGGGGAGAACCTCCTGGATTTTCTCGAGTTGTGGCAGGTGCTCTCGACTTACGACGGGGACCTCAGGGACCCGCTCTGGTGGCCTCAGGAAAGGCCAGTCCGCATGCGAGTTGCTCGAGGGCCTCTCGGGATTCCTCTCCCGTCGATGCTGGGGCCTAAGGCTGCCGGGAGACAGTGTGAGGAAGCCCGCCCGTGACAAGGTTATGAGGAAGGAAGCTGACATACGCAAGGCGTGCTCAGACTCAGGGACCCCTCTGGAAATTTTTAAGCATGTACCCCAACAAAAATCTGCCGGTTTTTGTGCTCTGCTTTTTCACTCTTCTGAACTTTTCTGGAAAAAGTCAATTCAGGGCGTTAGTCTTCAGCATTTGAAAGAGTGTTTCAATCCAAAAACCCTCTGATGGCTTTCTATCCTGCCTGTAGGACTCGTACAGCTGCGCTTGTGATTGTTTGAGGCCTCCTGACCGCAGGAGGCACAGGAAGCTTAAAACATCGTAGGAATGCAGGAGCTTCCGAGGAGTCAGAATCTTTAGAATAGGACTGATTAAAAGTCATTTTTTGGGTCAATGCTTGCTGCCAAATTTTCATATCCTTTATTTTTAGATATAGTTGGTATGTGAAAAACAAGTAGTAGACCTGGTATTAGCAACATTAGATCTTTGAGTTAAGTACTTTCTTTGTTATTACCCACTGCACCTTTGTTCTATAGAGATGTAACTTTAATGCTTTAAGGAGATGCCGATTAAAGAAAAACACTTCAGGGGAAACAAAATTAACATTCATTAAGGAAGAGAGCCAAAAAGTGTTAACAAGCCTCTTGGCCAGAAGATAATGTAAATCACCTGAGACCTTTTGTATACAAAATGATATACAGAAAGAATCTGGGTTGGGAACACTACATAATTTTGGGTTATCCATTGATCTTCATGTATTATCAAAAGTATAAAAGACCTTCTGAACAATAAAGGAGGAGGCCAGGGGCCGGGGGCCAGTTTCTCGGACCAGCTTCTCGAACTAGTCTCTCAGCCTGGTTTCCTGGGACTCTGGCTCCCCCCGTGTCTTTCTCTCTCTTTCTTCTTCTCTACCTTTCCTTCTCTCTGCTCTTTACTATAACTTCAGGCTGAATCTCCACATGGAGTGCGGAGGCTCGCCAGGTCTACTTACTTGGCCTGGCTGTTAAGACCCGCACGAAAGGGAGCATAAGGCGAGGCACCCTTAGATATTCAAGCGGGCGCCGGTGGCCCAACGTAGGTGGTGCAAATTCCTTGTCTGGAATTTTATTGGCCGTCCGCGTAAACCAAGCTATTCAGCCCTCTTCCTCCACTTAATCATCTTACTACACTATAGTTTGCTAATCTAATCTTACATTAATAAATAAACAAGTCTTTCCACGCCAACGCCGTCCACCCTTCGAATTCCCTGGATCCACCGGGGCTGGACACCGGCATAAGACCTTGTGTGGAGTCGGTGCCAGAACCTGAGGATTCCTCTCCAGTGCTGACATGGATCTTGGGGTACTTCTGGAGTCTCCCCAGGGGAGTCAGTCCTCGTCTGGTGTGGGGGCATGCACGTGCGCTTTCCTCCCGAGCTGTAGCAGCAGTGTCACGCTTCCCTTCGCGTGGATCAAGGGATCTGTGGCTTTCCCACGAGGCTTTCCCACAGGGTTGTCCCACGTGCCACCGTGGTGTGAGTCGATCCTCGGCTTGAAAGTCGAGTCAGTGCAGGGAAAACATGTTTCCCTGGAATGGACTGAGACATCTGGGGGACTCTGGGAATGGTGGCACGACCCTGGAGTTCCTCTCGCCTTTCCTGTGGAGAGCGCCTCCTCTTGAGATGCGACGGGAACGCCGGGAATTCTTTTCCGACCACGCAGGGAAAGGATCTCTCCTCTCGAGCTAGGAGGCGGAAACGGGGCTCCTCTGGATGTGGGCGGGACTCTCGTGACTCCTCTCGAGTGGAGACGGGTATGTCAGGGAACTTCTTGATTTGCAGCAAGAGTGTGAAGGACCCTTTGGAAGTTCCAGAGGTTAAGTGTGATTAGCCTCGAGACGCCTCAGCGGAAATGGGCCTCATCTCACCTGGAGGGGAGAACCTCCTGGATTTTCTCGAGTTGCGGCAGGTGCTCTCGACTTAAGACGGGGACCTCAGGGACCCGCTCTGGTGGCCTCAGGAAAGGCCAGTCCCCACGCAAGTTGCTCGCGGGCCTCTCGGGATTCCTCTCCCGTCCATGCTGGGGCCTAAGACCTTGTGGGGAGTCGGTGCCCGAACCTGAGGATTCCTCTCCAGTGCTGACATGGATCTTGGGGTACTTCTGGAGTCTCCGCAGGGGAGTCAGTCCTCGTCTCGAGTGGGGGCAGGCACGTGCGCTTTCCTCCCGAGCTGTAGCAGCAGTGTCACGCTTCCCTTCAAGTGGATCAAGGGATCTGTGGCTTTCCCTCAAGGCTTTCCACGAGGCTTTCCCACGAGGCTTTCCCACAGGGCTGTCCCGCGTGCCACCGTGGTGTGAGTCGATCCTCGGCTTGAAAGTCGAGGCAGTGCAGGGAAAACAGGTTTCCCTGGAATGGACTGAGACATCTGGGGGACTCTGGGAATGGTGGCCCGACCCTGGAGTTCCTCTCACCTTTCCTATGGAGAGAGCCTCCTCTTGAGATGCGACGGGAACGTCGGGAATTCTTTCCCGACCACCCTGGGAAAGGATCCCTCCTCTGGAGCTATGAGGCAGAAACGGGGCTTCTCTGGATGTGGGCAGAACTCTCGTGCTTCCTCCCGGGTGGAGACGGGTAAGTCGGGGAACTTCTTGAGTTGCAGCAAGAGTGTGAAGGACCCTTTGGAAGTTCCAGAGGTTAAGTGTGATTAGCCTCGAGATGCCTCAGCGGAAATGGGCCTCATCTCACCTGGAGGGGAGAACCTCCTGGATTTTCTCGAGTTGCGGCAGGTGCTCTCGACTTAAGACGGGGACCTCAGGGACCCGCTCTGGTGGCCTCAGGAAAGGCCAGTCCCCACGCAAGTTGCTCGCGGGCCTCTCGGGATTCCTCTCCCGTCCATGCTGGGGCCTAAGACCTTGTGGGGAGTCGGTGCCCGAACCTGAGGATTCCTCTCCAGTGCTGACATGGATCTTGGGGTACTTCTGGAGTCTCCGCAGGGGAGTCAGTCCTCCTCTCGAGTGGGGGCAGGCACGTGCGCTTTCCTCCCGAGCTGTAGCAGCAGTGTCACGCTTCCCTTCAAGTGGATCAAGGGATCTGTGGCTTTCCCTCAAGGCTTTCCACGAGGCTTTCCCACGAGGCTTTCCCACAGGGCTGTCCCGCGTGCCACCGTGGTGTGAGTCGATCCTCGGCTTAAAAGTCGAGGCAGTGCAGGGAAAACAGGTTTCCCTGGAATGGACTGAGACATCTGGGGGACTCTGGGAATGGTGGCCCGACCCTGGAGTTCCTCTCACCTTTCCTATGGAGAGAGCCTCCTCTTGAGATGCGACGGGAATGCCGGGAATTCTTTCCCGACCACCCAGGGAAAGGATCCCTCCTCTGGAGCTATGAGGCAGAAACGGGGCTCCTCTGGATGTGGGCAGAACTCTCGTGCTTCCTCTCGAGTGGAGACGGGTATGTCGGGGAACTTCTTGAGTTGCAGCAAGGCTGTGAAGGACCCTTTGGAAGTTCCAGAGATTAGGGGTGATTAGCTTCCTGTCGCCTCAGCGGAAATGGGCCTCATCTCGCCTGGAGGGGACAACCTCCTGGATTTTCTCGAATTGCCGCAGGTGCTCTCGACTTACGACGGGGACCACAGGGACCCCCTTTGATGGCCTCAGGAAAGGCCAGTCCCCATGCGAGTTGCTTGGGAGCCTTTCGGGATTTTTCTCCCGTCGATGCCGGGGCCTAAGACCTTGTGTGGAGTCGGTGCCGGAACCTGAGGATTCCTCTCCAGTGCTGACATGGACCTTGGGGTACTTCTGGAGTCTCCGCAGGGGAGTCAGTCCTCGTCCCGAGCTGGGGCATGCACTGTGCGCTTTCCTCCCGAGCTGTAGCAGCAGTGCCAGGTTCCCTTCGCGTGAATCAAGGGATTTGTGGCTTTCCCTGGAAGCTTTCATACGAGGCTTTTCCACGAGGCCTTCCCACATGATTGTCCCACGTGCCACCGTGATGTGAGTCGATCCTCGGCTTAAATGTCGAGGCAGTGCAGGGAAAACAGGTATCCCTGTAATGGACTGAGACATCTGGGGGACTCTGGGAAAGGTGGCACGACCCTGGCGTTCCTCTCGCCTTTCCTGTGGAGAGCGCCTCCTCTTGAGATGCGACGGGAACGCCGGGATTTCTTTCCCGATGACGCAGGGAAAGGATCCCTCCTCTCGAGCTAGTAGGCAGAAACGGGGCTCCTCTGGATGTGGGCGGGACTCTCGTGCTTCCTCTCGAGTGGAAACGGTATGTAGGGGAACATCTTGAGTTGCAGCCAGGGTGTGAAGCACCGTTTGGAAGTTCCAGAGATTAGGTGTGATTAGCCTCGAGACGCGTCAGCAGAAATGGGCCTCATCTCGCCTGGAGGGGAGAACCTCCTGGATTTTCTCGAGATAGGGCAGTTGCTCTCGACTTACGATGGGGACCTCAACGACCCGCTCTGGGGGCCTCAGAAAAGGCCACTCCCCATTCGAATTGCTCGGGGCCTCTCGGGATTCCTCTCCCGTCGATGCCGGGGCCTAAGACCTTGTGTGGAGTCAGTGCCGGAACCTGAGGTTTCCTCTGCAGTGCTGACATGGATCTTGGGGTACTTCTGGAGTCTCCCCAGGGGAGTCAGTCCTCGTCTCGAGTGGGGGCATGCACCTGCGCTTTCCTCCCTAGCTGTAGCAGCAGTGTCATGCTCCAGTCGCGTGGATCAAGGGATCAGTGGCTTTCCCTCGAGGCTTTCCCACGAGGCTTTCCAACAAGGCTTTCCCACGAGGCTTTCCCACAGGGCTGTCCCACGTGCCACCGTGGTGTTAGTCGATCCTCGGCTTGAAAGTCGAGGCAGTGCAGGGAAAACAGGTCTCCCTGGAATGGACTGAGACATCTGGGGGACTCTGGGATTGGTGGCACGACCATGGAGTTCCTCTCGCCTTTCCTCTGGAGAGCGCGACCTCTTGAGATGCGTCGGGAACGCCGGGAAATCTTTCTCGACCACGCAAGGAAAGGATCCCTCCTCTCGAGCTAGGAGGCGGAAACGGGGCTCCTCTGGATGTGAGCGGGACTCTCGTGCTTCCTCTCAAGTGGAGACGGGTATGTCGGGGAACTTCTTGAGTTGCAGCAAGGGTGTGAATGACCCTTTGGAAGTTCCAGAGGTTAGGTGTGAATAGCCTCGAGACGCCTCAGCGGAAATGGGCCTCATCTCGCCTGGAGGGGAAAACCTCCTGGATTTTCTCGAGTTGCGGAAGGTGCTCTCGACTTACGACGGGGACCTCAGGGACCCGCTTTGGTGGCCTCAGGAAAGGCCAGTCCGTATGCGAGTTGCTTGGGGGCCTCTCGGGATTCCTCTCCCGTCGATGCCGGGGCCTAAAACCTTGTGTGGAGTAGGTGCCGGAACCAGAGGATTCCTGTCCAGTGCTGACATTGATCTTGGGGTACTTCTGGAGTCTCCCCAGGGGAGTCAGTCCTCGTCTCGAGTGGGGCATGCACGTGCTCTTTCCTCCCGAGCTGTAGCAGCAGTGTCGCGCTTCCCTTCGCGAGGATCAAGGGATCTGTGTCTTTCCCTCAAGGCTTTCCCACGAGGCTTTCCCACAGGGCTGTCCCACGTGCCACCGTGGTTGAGTCGATCCTCGGCTTGAAAGTCGAGGCAGTGCAGGGAAAAAAGTTTTCCCTCTAATGGACTGAGACATCCAGCGGCCTCTGGGAATGGTGGCACGACCCTGGAGTTCCTCTCGCCTTTCCTGTGGAGAGCGCCTCCTCTTCAGATGCAACGGGAACGCCGGGAATATTTTCCCGACCACGGTGGGAAAGGATCCCTCCTCTCGAGCTAGGAGGCGGAAACGGGGCTCCTCTGGATGTGGGCGGGACTCTGGTGCTTCCTCTCGAGTGGAGACGGGTATGTCGGGGAACTTCTTGAGTTGCAGCAAGGGTGTGAAGGACCCTTTGGAAGTTCCAGATGTTAGATGTGATTAGCCTCGAGACCCCTCAGCCGAAATGGGCCTCATCTCGCCTGGAGGGGAGAACCTCCTGGATTTTCTCGAGTTGCGGCAGGTGCCCTCGACTTACGACGGGGACCTCAGGGACCCGCTCTGGTGGCCTCAGGAAAGGCCAGTTCCCCATGCGAGTTGCTCGGGGGCCTCTCGGGATTCCTCTCCCGTCGATGCCGGGGCCTAATAGCTTGTGTGGAGTCCGGTGCCGGAACCTGAGGATTCCTCTCCAGTGCTAACATGGATCTTGGGGTACTTCTGGAGTCTCCCCAGGGGAGTCAGTCCTCGTCTCGAGTGGGGGCATGCACGTGCGCTTTCCTCCCGAGCTGTAGCAGCAGTGTCACGCTTCCCTACGCGTGGATCAAGGGATCTGTGGCTTCCCTCGAGGCTTTCCACGAGGCTTTCCCACGAGGCTTTCCCACAGGGCTGTCCAACCGTGCCATCGCGGTGTGAGTCGATCCTCGGCTTGAAAGTGGAGGCAGTGCAGGGAAAAACAGGTTTCCCTGGAATGGACTGAGACATCTGGGGGACTCTGGGAATGGTGGCCTGACACTGGAGTTCCTCTCGCCTTTCCTGTGGAGAGCGCCTCCTCTTGATGATGCGACGGAAACGCCTAGGAATTTCTTTCCGGACCACGCAGGGAAAGGATCACTCCTCTCGATGCTAGCAGGCGGAAACGGGGACTCCTCTGGATCGGGCGGGACTCTCGTGCTTCCTCTCTGAGTGGAGACGGGTATGTCGGGGAACTTCTTGAGTTGCAGCAAGGGTGTGAAGGACCCTTTGGAAGTTCCAGAGGTTAGAGGTGCTGATTAGCCTTAGGTCGCCTCAGCGGAAATGGGCCTCATCTCGCCTGGAGGGGAGAACCTCCTGGATTTTCTCGAGATTGCGGCAGGTGCTCTCGACTTACGACGGGGACCTCAGGGACCCGCTCTGGTGGCCGCAGGAAAGGCCAGTCCCCATGCGAGTTTGCTCGGGGCCTCTCGGGATTCCTCTCCCGTCGGATGTCGGGGCCTAAGACATTGTGTGGAGTCGGTGCCGGAACCTGAGGATTCCTCTCTCCAGTGCTGACATGTGATATTGGGCTACTTCTGGAGTCTCCCCAGGGGAGTCAGTCTTCGTTCGAGTGGGGGGCATGCAACGTGCGCTTTCCTCCCGAGCTGCTAGCAGCAGTGTCACGCTTCCCTTCGTGGATCAAGGGATCTGTGGCTTTCCCTCTCTTTCCCATGACGCTTTCCCACGAGGCTTTCCCACAGGGCTGCCCACGTGCCACTGTGGTGTGAGTCGATCCTCGCTTTGAAAGTCGAGGCAGTGCAGGGAAAACAGGTTCCCTGGAATGGACTGAGACATCTGGGGGACTCTGGGAATGGTGGCACGACCTGGAGTTCCTCTCGCTTTCCCTGGTGAAGAGAGCCTCCTCTTGAGATGCGACGGGAACGCCGGGAATTCTTTCGCG
>NW_017211904.1:0-17198 GCF_001704415.2 Capra hircus
ACGGGAAACACCGGGAATTTCTATCCCGACCACGCAGGGAAAAGATCCCTCCTCTCGAGCTAGGAGGCGGAAACAGGGCTCTTCTGGATGTGGGCGGGACTCTCGTGCTTCCTCTCTAGTGGAGACGGGTATGTCGGGGAACTTCTTGAGTTGCAGCAAGGGTGTGAAGGACCCTTTGGAAGTTACAGAGGTAAGGTGTGATTAGCCTCGAGATACCTCAGCGTAAATGGGACTCAGCTCGCCTGGAGGGAGAACCTCATGGATTTTCTCGAGTTGCGGCAGGTGCTCTCGACTTACGACGGGGACCTCAGGGACCCGCTGTGGTTGCCTCAGGTCCCCATGCGAGTTGCTCGGGGCCTCTCGGGATTCCTCTCCCGTCGATGCTGGGCCTAAGACCTTGTGTGGAGTCGGTGCCGGGAACCTGAGGATTGCTCTCCAGTGCTGACATGGATCTTGGGGTACTTCTGGAGTCTCCCCAGGGGGGTCAGTCTTCGTCTCGAGTGGGGGCATGCACGTGCGCGTTCCTCCCGAGCTGTAGCAGAAGTGTGGCGCTTCCCTTCGCATGGATCACGGGATCTGTGGCTTTCCGTCGATGCTTTTCCACAAAGCTTTCCCGCGAGGCTTCCCCACAGGGCTGTCCCACGTGCCACCGTGCTGTGAGTCGATCCTTGGCTTAAAAGTCGAGACAGTGCAGGGAAAACAGGTTTCCCTGGAATGGACTGAGAAATCAGGGGGACTCTGGGAATGGGGCCTGATCCGGGAGTTCCTCTCGTCTTTCCTGTGTAGAGCGCCTCCTCTTGAGATGCGACGGGAACGCCGGGAATTCTTTCCCGACCACGCAGGGAAAGGATCGCTCCTCTCGAGCTAGCAGGCGGAAACGGGGCTCCTCTGGATGTGGGCGGGACTCTCGTGCTTCCTCTCGAGTGGAGACGGGTATGTCGGGGAACTTCTTGAGTTGCAGCAAGGGTGTGAAGGACCCTTTGGAAGTTCCAGATATTAGATGTTATTAGCCTCGAGACGCCTCAGCGGAAATGGGCCTCATCTCGCCTGGAGGGGAGAACCTCCTCGATTTTCTCGAGTTGCGGCTGGTGCTCTAGACTAACGTCGGGGACCTCAGGGACCCGCTTTGGTGGCCTCAGGAAAGGCCAGTACCCATGCGAGTTGTTCGGGGGCCTCTCGGGGGCTTCTCGGGTTTCCTCTCCCGTCGATGCTGGGGCCTAAGACCTTGTGTGGAGTCAGTGCCGGAACCTGAGGATTCCTCTCCAGTGCTGACATGGATGTTGGGGTACTTCTGGAGTCTCCCCAGGGGTGTCAGTAATCGTCTCAAGTGGGGGCATGCACGTGTGCTTTCCTCTCGTGCTGTAGCAGCAGTGTCACACTTCCCTTCGCGTGGATCAAGGGATCAGGGGCTTTCCCTTGAGGCTTTCCCACGAGGCTTTCCCACGTGGCTTTCCCACAGGGCTGTCCCACGTGCCACCGTGGTGTGAGTCGATCCTGGGCTTGAAAGTCGAGGCAGTGCAGGGAAAACAGTTTTCCCTGGAATGGACTGAGACATCTGGGGGACTCTGGGAATGTGGCACGACCCTGGAGTCCTTCTCGCCTTTCCTGTGGAGAGCGCCTCCACTTGAGATGCGACGGGAAGCCGGGAATTCTTTTCCGACCACGCAGGAAAGGATCCCTCCTCTCGAGCTAGGAGGCGGAAACGGGGCTCCTCTGGATGTGGGCGGGACTTTCGTGCTCCTCTTGAGTGGAGACGGGTATGTCGGGGAACTTCTTGAGTTGCAGCAAGGGTGTGAAGGACCTTTTGGAACTTCCAGAGTTTAGTGTGATTAACCCCTATTTCCTCAGCAGAAATGGGCCTCATCTCGCCTGGAGGGGAGAACCTCCTGGATTTTCTCGAGTTGCGGCAGGTGCTCTCGACTTACTATGGGGACCTCAGGGACCCGCTCTGGTGGCCTCAGGAAAGGCCAGTCCCCATGCGAGTTGCTCGGGGGCCTCTCGGGTTTCCTCTCCCGTCGATGCCGGGGCCTAGGACTTTGTGTTGAGTCGGTGCCGGAACCTAAAGGTTCTTCTCCAGTGCTGACATGGATCTTGGGGTACTTCTGGAGTCTCCCCAGTGGAGTCAGTCCTCGTCTCGAGTGGGGCGATGCACGTGCGCTTTCTTCCCGAGCTGTAGTAGCAGTGTCAAGCTTCCCTTCGCGTGGATCAAGGGATCTGTGGCTTTCCCTCGAGGCTTTCCCACAAGGCTTTCCCACGAGGCTTCCCCACAGGGCTGTCCCACGTGCCACCGTGGTGTGAGTTGATCCTCGGCTTGAAAGTCGAGGCAGTGCAGGGAAAACAGGTTTCCCTGGAATGGACTGACACATCAGGGGGACTCTGGGAATGTGGCACGACCCTGGAGTTCCTCTCGCCTTTCCTGTGGAGAGCGCCTCCACTTGAGATGCGACGGGAACGCCGGGAATTCTTTCCCGAAAACGCAGGGAAAGGATCCCTCCTCTCGAGCTAGGAGGCGGAAACGGGGCTCCTCTGGATGTGGGCGGGACTCTCGTGCTTCCTCTCGAGTGGAGACGGGTATGTCGGGGAACTTCTTGAGTTGCAGCAAGGTGTGAAGGACCCTTTGGAAGTTCCAGAGGTTAGGTGTGATTAGCCTCGAGACGCGTCAGCGGAAATGGGCCTCATCTCGCCTGGAGGGGAGAACCTCCTGGATTTTCTCGAGTTGCGGCAGGTGCTCTCGACTTACGACGGGGACCTCAGGGACCCGCTCTGGTGGCCTCAGGAAAGGCCAGTCCCCATGCGAGTTGCCCGGGGGCCCCTCGGGATTCCTCTCCCATTGATGCCGGGGCCTAAGACCTTGTGTGGAGTCAGGGCCGGAACCTGAGGATTCCTCTCCAGTGCTAACATGAATCTTGGGGTACTTCTGGAGTCTCCCCAGGGGAGTCAGTCTTTGTCTCGAGTGGGCGCATGCACGTGCGCTTTCCTTCCCAGCTGTTGCAGCAGTGTCCCGATTCCCTTCAAGTTGATCAAGGGATCTGTGGCTTTCCCTCGAGGCTTTCCCACGAGGCTTTCCCACGAGGCTTTCCCACGAGGCTTTCCCACAGGGCTGTCCCACGTGCCACCGTGGTGTGAGTCAATCCTCGGCTTGAAAGTCGTGGCAGTGCAGGGAAAACAGGTTTCCCTGGAATGGACTGAGACATCTGGGGGACTCTGGGAATGTGGCACGATCCTGGAGTTCCTCTCGCCTTTCCTGTGGAGAGCGCCTCCTCTTGAGATGCAACGGGAACGCCGGGAATTCTTTCCCGACCACGCAGGGAAAGGATCCCTCCTCTCAGGCTAGGAGGAGGTAACGGGGCTCCTCTGGATATGGGCGGGACTCTCGTGCTTTCTGTCGAGTGGAGACGGGTAAGTCGCGGAACTTCTTGAGTTGCAGCAAGGGTGTGAAGGACCCTTTGGAAGTTCCAGAGGTTCGGTGTGACTAGCCTCGAGACGCCTCAGCGGAAATGAGCCTCATCTCGCCTGGAGGGGAGAGCCTCCTGGATTTTCTCGAGTTGCGGCAGGTGCTCTCGACTTACGACGGGGACCTCAGGGACCCTCTCTGGTGGCTTCAGGAAAGGCCAGGCCCCATGCTAGTTGCTCGGGGGCCTCTCGGGATTCCTCTCCCGTCGATTCCGGGGCCTAAGACCTTTTGTGGAATCGGTGCCGGAACGTGAGGATTCCTCTCCAGTGCAGACATGGATCCTGGGGTACTTCTGGAGTCTCCCCAGGGGAGTCAGTCCTCCTCTCGAGTGGGGGCATGCACGTGCGCTTTCCTCCCGAGCTGTAGCAGCAGTGTCACGCTTCCCTTTGCACGGATCAAGGGATCAGGGGCTTTGCCACGACGCTTTCCCATAGGGCTGTCCCCCGTGCCACCGTGGTGTGAGTGGATCCTCGGCTTGAAAGTCGAGGCACTGCAGGGAAAACAGGTTTCCCTGAAATGGACAGAGACATCTGGTTGACTCTGGGAATGGTGGCACGACCCTGGAGTTCCTCTCGCCTTTCCTGTGGAGAGCGCCTCCTCTTGAGATGCGACTGGAACGCCGGGAATTCTTTCCCGACCACGCAGGGAAAGTATCCCTCCTCTCGAGCTAGGAGTCGGAAACGGGGCTCCTCTGGATGTGGGCGGGACTCTCGTGCTTCCTCTCGAGTGGAGACGGGTATGTCGGGGAACTTCTTGAGTTACAGCAAGGGTGTGAAGGACCCTTTGGAAGTTCCAGATATTAGATGTGATTAGCCTCGAGACGCCTCAGCGGAAATGGGCCTCATCTCGCCTGGAGGGGAGAACCTCCTCGATTTTCTCGAGTTGCGGCAGGTGCTCTAGACTAACGACGGGGACCTCAGGGACCCGCTTTGGTGGCCTCAGGAAAGGCCAGTCCCCATGCGAGTTGTTCGGGGGCCTCTCGGGGGCTTCTCGGGTTTCCTCTCCCGTCGATGCTGGGGCCTAAGACCGTGTGTGGAGTCAGTGCCGGAACCTGAGGATTCCTCTCCAGTGCTGACATGGATGTTGGGGTACTTCTGGAGTCTCCCCAGGGGAGTCAGTAATCGTCTCAATTGGGGGCATGCACGTGTGCTTTCCTCTCGTGCTGTAGCAGCAGTGTCACGCTTCCCTTCGCGTGGATCAAGGGATCAGGGGCTTTCCCTTGAGGCTTTCCCACGAGGCTTTCCCACGTGGCTTTCCCACAGGGCTGTCCCACGTGCCACCGTGGTGTGAGTCGATCCTGGCTTGAAAGTCGAGGCAGTGCAGGGAAAACAGGTTTCCCTGGAATGGACTGAGACATCTGGGGGACTCTGGGAATGTCGCACGACCCTGGAGTCCTTCTCGCCTTTCCTGTGGAGAGTGCCTCCACTTGAGATGCGACGGGAAGCCGGGAATTCTTTTCCGACCACGCAGGAAAGGATCCCTCCTCTCGAGCTAGGAGGCGGAAACGGGGCTCCTCTGGATGTGGGCGGGACTTTCGTGCTCCTCTTGAGTGGAGACGGGTATGTCGGGGAACTTCTTGAGTTGCAGCAAGGGTGTGAAGGACCTTTTGGAACTTCCAGAGTTTAGTGTGATTAACCCCTATTTCCTCAGCAGAAATGGGCCTCATCTCGCCTGGAGGGGAGAACCTCCTGGATTTTCTCGAGTTGCGGCAGGTGCTCTCGACTTACTATGGGGACCTCAGGGACCCGCTCTGGTGGCCTCAGGAAAGGCCAGTCCCCATGCGAGTTGCTCGGGGGCCTCTCGGGTTTCCTCTCCCGTCGATGCCGGGGCCTAGGACTTTGTGTTGAGTCGGTGCCGGAACCTAAAGATTCTTCTCCAGAACTGACATGGATCTTGGGGTACTTCTGGAGTCTCGCCAGTGGAGTCAGTCCTCGTCTCGAGTGGGGCGATGCACGTGCGCTTTCTTCCCGAGCTGTAGTAGCAGTGTCAAGCTTCCCTTCGCGTGGATCAAGGGATCTGTGGCTTTCCCTCGAGGCTTTCCCACAAGGCTTTCCCACGAGGCTTCCCCACAGGGCTGTCCCATGTGCCACCGTGGTGTGAGTTGATCCTCGGCTTGAAAGTCGAGGCAGTGCAGGGAAAACAGGTTTCCCTGGAATGGACTGACACATCAGGGGGAAGCTGGGAATGTGGCACGACCCTGGAGTTCCTCTCGCCTTTCCCGTGGAGACCGCCTTCTCTTGAGATGCGACGGGAACGCCTCGAAATCTTTCCCGACCACGCAGGGAAAGGATCCCACCTCTCGAGCTTTGAGGCGGAAACGGGGCTCCCCTGGATGTGGGCGGGACTCTCGTGCTTCCACTCGAGTGCAGAAGGGTATGTCGGGGAACTTCTTGAGTTGCAGCAAGGGTGTGAAAGACCCTTTGGAAGTTCCAGAGTTTAGATGTGATTAGCCTCGAGACGCCTCAGCAGAAATGGGCCTCATCTCGCCTGGAGGGGAGAACCTCCTGGATTTTCTCGAGTTGAGGCAGGTGCTCTCGAATTACGACGGGGAATTCAGGGACCCGCTCTGGTGTCCTCAGGAAAGGCCAGTCGCCTTGGGAGTTGCTCGGGGGCCTCTCGGGATTCCTCTCCCGTCGATGCCGGGGCCTAAGACCTTGTGTGGAGTCGGTGCCGGAACCTGAGGATTCCTCTCCAGTGCTGACATGGATCCTGGGGTACTTCTGGTGTTTCCCCAGGGGAGTCAGTCCTCCTCTCGAGTCGGGGCATGCACGTGCGCTTTCCTCCCAAGCTGTAGCAGCAGTATCACACTTCCCGTCGCGTGGATCAAGGGATCTGTGGCTTTCCCTCGAGGCTTACCCAAGAGGTTTTCCAACGAGGCTTTCCCACAGGGGAAACAGGGGACCACAGGGACCCGCTCTGGTGGCCTCAGGAAAGGCCAGTCCTCATGTGAGTTGCTCGGGAGCCTTTCGGGATTTCTCTCCCGTCGATGCCGGGGTATAAGACCTTGTGTGGAGTCTGTGCCGGAACCTGAGGATTCCTCTCCAGTGCTGACATGGAACTTGGGGTACTTCGGGAGTCTCCCTAGGGAGTCAGTCCTCGTCCCGAGTGGGGGCCTGCACGTGCGATTTCCTCCTGAGCTGTAGTAGCAGTGTCACGCTTCTCTTCGCATGGGTCAAGGGATCTGTGCCTTTCCTTCGAGGCTTTCCCAAAGTGCTGTCCCACTTGCCACCGTGGTGTGTGTCGATGTCGATCCTCGGCTTGAAAGTCGAGGCAGTGAAGGGAAAACAGGTTTCCCTGGAATGGACTGAGACATCTGGGGGACTCTGGGAATGTGGCAAGACCCTGGAGTTCCTCTCGACTTTTCTGTGGAGAGCGCCTCCACTTAAGATGCGACGGGTACGCCGGGAATTCTTTCCCGATCACGCAGGGAAAGGATCCCTTGTCTCGAGCCAGGAGGCAGAAACGGGACTCCTCTGGATGTGGGCGGGACTTCCGCGCTTCTTCTTTGTGGAGACCGGTAGGTCGGGGAACTTCTTGAGTTGCAGCAAGGGTGTGAGAACCGTTTGGAAGTTCCAGAGGTTAGGTGTGATTAGCCTCGAGACGCCTCAGCGGAAATGGGCCTCATCTCGCTTGGAGGGGAGAACCTCGTGGATTTTCGCGAGTTGTAACAGGTGCTCCCGACTTACGACGGGGACCTTAGGGACCCGCACTTGTGGCCTCAGGAAAGGCCAGTCCCCATGCGAGTTGCTGGACGGCCTCTCGGGATTCCTCTCCCGTCGATGCCGGGGCCTAAGACCTTTTGTGGATTCGGTGCCGGAACCTGAGGATTCCTCTCCAGTGCTGACATGGATCTTGGGGTACTTCTGGAGACACCCCAGGAGAGTCAGTCCTCGTCTCGAGTGGGGGCATGCACGTGCGCTTTCCTCCCGAGCTGAAGCAACAGGGTCAAGCTTCCCTTTGCTTGGATCAAGGGATATGTGGCTTTCTCTCGAGGCTTTCCCACGAGGCTTTCCCACAAGGCTTTCCCACAGGGCTGTCCCACGTGCCACCGTGGTGTGAGTCGACCCTCGCCTTGAAAGTCGAGGCAGTGCAGGGAAAACAGATTACCCTTGAATGGACTGAGACATCTGGGGGACTCTGGGAATGTGGCTCGACCCTGGAGTTCCTCTCGCGTTTCCTGTGGAGAGCGC
The DNA here is from genome assembly GCF_001704415.2 of Capra hircus. Taxonomy (NCBI): domain Eukaryota; kingdom Metazoa; phylum Chordata; class Mammalia; order Artiodactyla; family Bovidae; genus Capra; species Capra hircus. The sequence goes on from NW_017211904.1 coordinate 7,645, forward strand.
CTCCTCTTGAGATGCGATGGGAACGCCGGGAATTCTTTCCCGACCCCGCAGGGAAAGGATCCCTCCTCTCGAGCTAGGAGGCGGAAACAGGGCTCCTCTGGATGTGGGCGGGTCTCTCCTGCTTCCTCTCGAGTGGACACGGGTATGTCGGGGAACTTGTTGAGTTGCAACAATGGCGTGAAGGACCCTTTGTAGGTTTCAGAGGATAGGTGTGATAAGCCTCGAGACGCCTCAGCGGAATTGGGCCTCATCTCGCCTGGAGGGGAGAACTTCCTGGATTTTCTCGAGTTGTGGCAGGTGCTCTCGACTTACGACGGGGACCTCAGGGACCCGCTCTGGTGGCCTCAGGAAAGGCCAGTCCCCTTGCGAGGTGCTCGCGGGCCTCTAGGGATTCCTCTCCCGTCTATGCCGGTGCCTAAGATCTTGTGTGGAGTCCGTGAAGGAACCTGAGCATTCCTCTCAAGTGCTGACCTGGATTTTGGGGTACTTCTGGAGTCTCCGCAGTGGAGTCAGTCCTCGTCTCGAGTGGAGCCATGCACCTGCGCTTTCCTCCCGAGCTGTAGCAGCAGTGTCACGCTTCCCCTCGCGTGGATCAAGGGATCTGTGGCTTTCACTTGAGGCTTTCAACGAGGCTTTACCACAGAGCTGTCCCACGTGCCACCGTGGTGTGAGTGGATCCTCGGCTTGAAAGTCGAGGCAGTGCAGCGAAAACAGAGTTCCCTGGAATGGACTGAATATCTGGGGGACTCTGGGAATGGTGGCACGACCCTGGAGCTGCCTCTTGCCTTTCCTGTGTAGAGCGCCTCCTCTTGAGATGCGACGGGAACGCCGGGAATTCTTTCCCGACCACGCAGGGAAAGGATCCTTTCTCTCGAGCTAGGAGGCGGAAACGGGTCTCATCTCGACATGGGCGGGACTCTCGTGCTTCAACTCGAGTGCAGACGGGTATGTTGGGGATCTTCTTGAGTTGCAGCAAGGGTGTGAATGAGCCTTTGGTAGTTCCAGAGATTAGGTGTGATTCGCCTGGAGACGCCTCAGCAGAAATGGGCCTCATCTCGCCTGGAGGGGAGAACCTCCTGGATTTTCTCGATTTGAGGCAGGTGCTCTCGACTTACGACAGGGACCTCAGGGACCCGCTCTGGTGGCCTCAGGAAAGGCCAGTCACCATGTGAGTTGCTCGGGGGCCTCTCGGGATTCGTCACCCGTCGATGCCAGGGCCTAAGATCTTGTGTGGAGTCGGTGCCGGAACCTGAGAATTCCTCGCCAGTGCTGACATGGATCTTGGGGTACTTCTGGAGTCTCCCCAGTGGAGTCAGTCCTCGGCTCGAGTGGGGGCATGCACGTGCGCTTTCCTCCCTAGCTGTAACAAGCCTTTTCACGCTTCCATAGGCGTGGATCAAGGGATCTGTGGCTTTCGCTTGAGGCTTTCCCAAGAGGATTTCCCACGAGGCTTTCCCACATGGCTGTCCCACGTGCCACCGTGGTGTGAGTCGATCCTCGGCTTCAACGTCGAGACAGTGCAGGGAAAACAGGTTTCCCTGGAATGGACTGAGACATCTGTGGGACTCTGGGAATTGTGGCATGACCCTGGAGTTCCTCTCACCTTTCCTGTGGAGAGTGCCTCCTCTTGAGATGCGACGGGAATGCCGGGAATTCTTTCGCGACCACACAGTGAAAGGATCAATCCTCTCGAGCTAGGAGGCGGAAACCGGGGCTCCTCTGGATGTGGGCAGGACTCTCGTGCTTCCTCTCGAGTGGAGACGGGTATGTCGGGGAACTTCTTGAGTTGCAGCAAGGGTGTGAAGGTCGCTTTGGAAGTTCCAGAGGTTAGGTGTGATTAGCCTCGAGACGCCTCAGCGGAAATGGGCCTCATCTCGCCTGGAGGGGAGAACCTCCTGGATCTTCTCGAGTTGCGGCAGGTGCTCTCGACTTACGACGGGGACCTCAGGGACCCACTCTGGTGGCCTCAGGAAAGGTCCAGTACCCATGCGAGTTGCTCGGGGGCCTCTCAGGATTCCTCTCCCGTCGATGCCGGGGCCTAAGATCTTGTGTGGAGTCGGTGCCGGAACCTTAGGATTCCTCTCCAGTGCTGACATGGATCTTGGGGTACTTCTGGAGTCTCCCCAGGGGAGTCAGTCCTCGTCTCCAGGTGGGGCATGCACGTGCGCTTTCCTCCCGAGATGTAGCAGCAGTGTCACGCTTCCCTTCGCGTGGATCAAGGGATCTGTGGCCTTTCCCTCGAGGCTTTCCCACGAGGCTTTCCCACGAGGCTTTCCCACAGGGCTGTCCCACGTGCCACCGTGGTGTGAGTCGATCCTCGGCTTGAAAGTCGAGGCAGTGCAGGGAAAACAGGTTTCCCTGGAATGGACTGAGACATCTGGGGGACTCTGGTAATGGTGGCACGACCCTGGAGTTCCTCTCGCCTTTCCTGTGGAGAGCGCCTCCTCTTGAGATGCGACGGGAACGCCGGGAATTCTTTCCCGACTACGCAGGGAAAGATCCCTCCTCTCGAGCTAAGGAGGCGGAAACGGGGCTCCTCTGGATGTGGCGGGACTCTCGTGCTTCCTCTCGAGTGGAGACGGGTATGTCGGGGAACTTCTTGAGTTGCAGCAAGGGTGTGAAGGACCCTTTGGAAGTTCCAGAGGTTAGGTGTGATTAGCCTCGAGACGCCTCAGCGGAAATGGGCCTCATCTCGCCTGGAGGGGAGAACCTCCTGGATTTCTCGAGTTGCGGCAGGTGCTCTCGACTTACGACGGGGACCTCAGGGACCCGCTCTGGTGGCCTCAGGAAAGGCCAGTCCCCATGCGAGTTGCTCCGGGGTCCTCTCGGGATTCCTCTCCCGTCGATGCTGGGGCCTAAGACTCTTGTGTGGAGTCGGTGCCGGAACCTGAGGATTCCTCTCCAGTGCTGACATGGATCTTGGGGTACTTCTGGAGTCTCCCCAGGGGAGTCAGTCCTCGTCTCGAGTGGGGGCATGCACGTGCGCTTTCCTCCCGAGGAGTAGCAGCAGTGTCACGCTTCCCTTCGCGTGAATCAAGGGATCTGTGGCTTTCCCTCTTGGCTTTCCCACCAGGCTTTCCCACAGGGCTGTCCCACGTGCCACCGTGGTGTGAGTCGATCCTAGGCTTGAAATCGAGGCAGTGCAGGGAAAACAGGTTTCCCTGGAATGGAATGAGATATCTGGGGGACTCTGGGAATGGTGGCACGACCCTGGAGTTTCTCTCGCCTTTCCTGTTGGGAGCGCCTCCTCTTGAGATGCGACGGGAATGCCGGGAATTCTTTCCCACCACGCAGGGAAAGGATCCCTCCTCTCGAGCTAGGAGGCTGAAACGGGGCTCCTCTGGATGTGGGCGGAACTCTCGTGCTTCCTCTCGAGTCCAGACGGGTTTGTCGGGGAACTTCTTGAGTTGCAGCAAGGGTGTGAAGGACCCTTTGGAAGTTCCAGAGGTTAGGTGTGATTAGCCTCGAGAACGCCTCAGCGGAAATGGGCCTCATCTGGCCTGAAGGGGAGAACCTCCTGGATTTTCTCGAGTTGCGGCAGGTGCTCTCGACTTACAACGGGGACCTCAGGGACCTGCTCTGGTGGCCTCAGGAAAGGAGAGTCCCCATGCGAGTTGCTCGGGGGCCTCTCGGGATTCTACTCCCGTCGATGCCGGGGCCTCAGAACTTGTGTGGAGTCTGTGCCGGAACCTGAGGATTCCTCTCCAGTGCTGACATGGATCTTGGGGTAATTCTGGAGTCTCCCGCAGGGAGTCCGTCCTCATCTCGAGTGGGGGCATGCACGTGCGCTTTCCTCCCGAGCTGTAGCAGCAGTGTCACGCTTCCCTTCGCGTGGATCAAGGGATCTGTGGCTTTCCCTCGAGGCTTTCCCACGAGGCTTTCCCACGAATCTTTCCCACAGGGCTCTCCCACCTGCCACCTTGCTGTGAGTCGATCCTCGGCTTGAAAGTCGAGGCAGTGCAGGGAAAACAGGTTTCCCTGGAATGTACTGAAACATCTGGGTGTTCTGGGAATGGTAGCACGACCCTGGAGTTCCTCTCGCCTTTCCTTTGGTGAGCGCCTCCTCTTGAGATGCGACGGGAACGCCGGGATTCGTTCCCGACCACGCAGGGGAAGTATCCCTCCTCTCGATCTAGGAGGCGGAAAAGGGGCTCCTTTGGATGTGGGCGGGACTCTCGTGCTTCCTCTCGAGTGGAGACGGGAGATTCGGGGAACCTCTTGAGTTGCAGCAAGGGTGTGAAGGACCCTTTGGAAGTTCCAGAGGTTAGGTGTGATTAGACTCTAGACGTCTCAGCGGAAATGGGCCTCATCTCGCCTGGAGGGGAGAACCTCCTGGATTTTCTCGAGTTGCGGCAGGTGCTCTCGACTTACGACGGGGACCTCAGGGACCCGCTCTGGTGGCCTCAGGAAAGGACATTCCCCATGCGAGTTGCTCGGGGCCTCTCGGGATTCCTCTCCCGTCGATGCCGGGGCCTAAGACCTTTTGTGGAGACGGTGGCGGAACCTGAGGATTCCTCTCCAGTGCTGACATGGATCTTGGGGTACTTCTGGAGTCTCCCCAGGTGAGTCAGTCCTCGTCACGAGTTGGGGCATGCACGTGCGCTTTCCTCCCGAGGAGTAGCAGCAGTGTCACGCTTCCGTTCGCGTGAATCAAGGGATCTGTGGCTTTCCCTCTTGGCTTTCCCACCAGGCTTTCCCACAGGGCTGTCCCACGTGCCACCGTGGTGTGAGTCGATCCTAGGCTTGAAAATCGAGGCAGTGCAGGGAAAACAGGTTTCCCTGGAATGGAATGAGACATCTGGGGGACTCTGGGAATGGTGGCACGACCCTGGAGTTCCTCTCGCCTTTCCTGTGGAGAGCGCCTCCGCTTGAGATTCGACGGAAGCCTGGAATTCTTTCCCGACCACGCAGGGGAAGGTTCCCTCTTCTCGATTTAGCAGGGGGAAACGGGGCTCTTCTGGATGTGGGTGGGACTCTCGTGCTTCCTCTCGAGTGGAGACGGGTATGTCGGGGAAATTCTTGTGTTGCAGCAAGGGTGTGAAGTAACCTTTGGAAGTTCCAGAGGTTAGGTGTGATTTGCCTCGAGACGCCTCAGCGGAAATGGGCCTCATCTCGCCTGGAGGGGAGAACCTCCTGGATTTTCTCGAGTGTGGCAGGTGCTCTCGACTTACGCCGGGGACCTCAGGGACCCGCTCTGGTTGCCTCAGGAAAGGCCAGTCCCCATGCGAGTTGCACGGTGGCCTCTGGAGATTCCTCTCCCGACGATGCCGGGGCCTAAGATCTTGTGTGGAGTCGGTGGCAGAACCTGAGGATTCCTCTCCAGTGCTGACATGGATCTTGGGGTAATTCTGGAGTCTCCCCAGGGGAGTCAGTCCTCGTCACGAGTTGGGGCATGCACGTGCGCTTTCCTCCCGAGGTGTAGCAGCAGTGTCTCGCTTCCCTTCGGTGGATCAAGGGATCTGTGGCTTTCCCTCTTGGCTTTCCCACCAGGATTTCACAGAGGGCTGTCCCACGTTCCACCGTGGTGTGAGTCGATCCTCGGGTTGAAAGTCGAGGCAGTGTAGGGAAAACAGGTTTCCCTGGAATGGACTGAGACATCTGGGGGACTCTGGGAATGGTGGCACGACCCTGGAATTCCTCTTGCTTTTCCTGTGGAGAGCGCCTCCTCTTGAGATGCGACGGGAATGCCGGGAATTCTATCACGTCCACGCAGGGAAAGGATCCCTTCCCTCGATCTAGGAGGCGGAAACGGGGCTCCTCTGGATGTGGGCGGGACTCTCGTGCTTCCTCTCGAGTGGAGACGGGTATGTGGCGGAACTTCATGAGTTACAGCAAGGGTGTGAATGACCCTTTGGAAGTTCCATAGGTCAGGTGTAATTAGGCTCGAGATACCTCAGCGGAAATAGGACTCAGCTCGCCTGGAGGGGAGAACCTCCTGGATTTCCTCGAGTTGCGGCAGGGGCTCTCGACTTACGATAGGGACCTCAGGGACCCGCTCTGGTGGCCACAGGAAAGGCCAGTCCCCAAGCGAGTTGCTCGGGGGCCTCTCAGGATTCCTCTCCCTTCGATACCGGGGCCTAAGACCTTGTGTGGAGTCGGTGCCGGAACCTGAGGATTCCTCTCCAGTGCTGACATGGATCTTGGGGTACATCTGGAGTCTCCCCAGGGTAGTCAGTCCTCGTCCCGAGTTGGGGCATGCACGTGCGCTTTCCTCCCGAGCTGTAGCAGCATTGTCACGCTTCCCTTCGCGGGGATCAACGGATCTGTGGCTTTTCCTCGAGGCTTTTCCTCGAGGCTTTCCCACGAGGCTTTCCCACAGGGCTGTCCCACGTGCCACCATGGTGTGAGTCGATCCTCGGCTTGAAAGTCAAGGCAGTGCAGGGAAAACAGGTTTCCCTGGAATGGACTGAGACTTCTGGGGGACTCTGGGAATGGTGGCACGACCCTGGAGTTCCTCTCGCCTTTCCTGTGGAGAGCGCCTCCTCTTGAGATGCCACGGGAACGCCAGGAATTCTTTCCCGACCACGCAGGGAAAGTATCCCTCCTCTCTACCTAGGAGGCGGAAACGGGTCTCCTCTGGATGTGGGCGGGACTCTCATGCTTCCTGTCGAGTGGAAACGGGCATGTTGGGGAACTTCTTGAGTTGCAGCAAGGGTGTGAAGGACCCTTTGGAAGTTCCAGAGTTTAGGCGTGATTAGCCTCGAGACCCCTCAGCGGAAATGGGCCTCATCTCGCCAGGAGAGGAGAACCTCCTGGATTTTCTCGAGTTGCGGCAGGTGCTCTCGACTTACGACGGGGACTTCAGGGACCCGCTCTGGTGGCCTCAGGAAAGGCCAGTCCCCATGCGACTTGCTCGGGGGCCTCTCGGGATTCCTCTCCCGTCGAAGCCTGGGCCTAAGACCTTGTGTGGAGTCGGTGCCGGAACCTGTGGATTTCTACCAGTGCTGACATGGAACTTGGGGTACTTCTGGAGTCTCCCCAGGGGAGTCAGTCCTCGTCTCGAGAGGGGGCATGCACGTGCGCTTTCCTCCCGACCTGTAGCAGCAGTGTCACGCTTCTCTTCCCATGGGTCAAGGAATCTGTGCCTTTCCCTCGAGGCTTTCCCAAAGGGCTGTCCCACGTGCCACCGTTGTGTGTGTCGATGTCGATGCTCGGCTTGAAAGTCGAGACAGTGCAGGGAAAACAGGTTTCCCTGGAATGGACTGAGACATCTTGGGGACTCTGGGAATGGTGGCATGACCCTGGAGTTCCTCTCGCCTTTCCTGTGGAGAGCGCCTCCTCTTGAGATGCGACAGGAACGCCGGGAATTATTTGCCGACCTCGAAATGAAATGATACCTCCTCTCGAGCTAGGAGGAGGAAACGGGGCTCTTCTGGATATGGGCGGGACTCTCGTGCTTCCCCTTGAGTGGATACGGGTATGTCGGGGAACGTCTTGAGTTGCAGCAAGGCTGTGAAGGACCCTTTGGAAGTTCCAGAGGTTAGGTGTGATTAGCCTCGAGTCGCCTCAGGGGAAATGGGCCTCATCTCGCCTGGAGGGGACAACCTCCTGGATTTTCACGACTTGCGGCAGGTGCTCTCGACTTATGACGGGGACCACAGGGACCCCCTCTGGAGGCCTCAGGAAAGGCCAGTCCCCATGCGACTTGCTCGGGGGCCTCTCGGGATTCCTCTCCCGTCGAAGCCTGGGCCTAAGACCTTGTGTGGAGTCGGTGCGGGAACCTGAGGATTCCTCTCCAGTGCTGACATGGATCTTGGGGTACTTCTGGAGTCTCCCCAGGGGAGTGTGTCCTCGTCCCGAGTGGGGGTATGGACGTGCGCTTTCCTCCCGAGCTGTAGCAGCAGTGTCACTCTTCACTTCGCGTGGATCAAGGGATCTGTGGCTTTCCCTCGAGGCTTTTCCACGAGGCTTTCCCACGAGGCTTTCCCACAGGGCTGTCCCACGTGCCACCGTGGTGTTAGTCGATACTCGGCTTGAAAGTCGAGGCAGTGCAGGCAAAACAGGTTTCCCTGGAATGGACTGAGACATCTGAGAGACCCTGGGAATGGTGGCACGACCCTGGAGTTCCTCTCGCCATTCCTGTGGAGAGCGCCTCCTCTTGAGATGCGAAAGGAACGCCGGGAATTCTTTCCCGACCAAGAAGGGAAAGATCCCTCCTCTCGAGCTATGAGGCGGAAACGGGGCTCCTCTGGATGTGCGCAGGACTCTCGTGCTTCCTCTCGAGTGGAGACGGGTATGTCGGGGAACTTCTTGAGTTGCAGCAAGGGTGTGAAGGACCCTTTGGAAGTTCCAGAAGTTAGGTGTGATTAGCCTCGAGACGCCTCATCTGAAATGGGCCTCATCTTGCCTGGAGGGGAGAACCTCCTGGATTTTCTCGAGTTGCGGCTGGTGCTCTCGACTTAGGACGGGGACCTTAGGGACCCGCTTTGGTGGCCTCAGGAAAGGCCAGTCCCCATGCGAGTATGCTCGGGGCCTCTCGGGATTCCTCTCCCGTCTATGCCGGGGCCTAAGACCTTGTGTGGAGTTGGTGCCGGAACCTGAGGATTCCTCTCCAGTGCTGACATGGATCTTGGGCTACATCTGGAGTCTCCCCAGGGAGTCACTCCTCGTCCCGAGTGTGGGCATGCACGTGCGCTTTCCTCCAGAGCTGTAGCAGCAGTGTCACGCTTCTCTTCCCATGGGTCAAGGGATCTGTGCCTTTCCCTCGAGGCTTTCCCAAAGGGCTGTCCCACGTGCCACCGTGGTGTGTGTCGATGTGGATCCTCGGCTTGAAAGTCTAGGCAGTGCAGGGAAAACAGATTTCCCTGGAATGGACTGAGACATCTTGGGGACTCTGGGAATGGTGGCACGACCCTGGAATTCCTCTCGCCTTTCCTGTGGAGAGCGCCTCCTCTAGAGATGCGACGGGAACGCCGGGAATTCGTTGCCGACCACGAAATGAAATGATACCTCCTCCGAGCTAGGAGGCGGAAACGGGGCTCTTCTGGATGTGGGTGGGACTCTCGTGCTTCCCTTGAGTGGAGACGGGTATGTCGGGGAACTTATTGAGTTGCAGCAAGGGTGTGAAGGACCCTTTGGAAGTTCCAGAGGTTAGGTGTGATTAGCCTCGAGTCGCCTCAGCGGAAATGGGCCTCATCTAGCCTGGAGGGGTCAACCTCCTGTATTTTCTCGACTTGCGGCAGGTGCTCTCTACTTAGGACGGGGACCACAGGGACCCCCTCTGGAGGCCTCAGGAAAGGCCAGTCCCCATGCGAGTTGCTCGGGAGCCTTTCGGGATTTCTCTCCCATCGATGCCGGGGCCTAAGACCTTGTGTGGAGTCGGTGCCGGAACCTGAGGATTCCTCTCCAGTGCTGACATGGATCTTGGCGGTACTTCTGGAGTCTCCCCAGGGGAGTGTGTCCTCGTCCTGAGTGGGGCATGGACGTGCGCTTTCCTCCCGAGCTGTAGCAGCAGTGTCACTCTTCACTTCGCGTGGATCAAGGGATCTGTGGCTTTCCCTCGAGGCTTTTCCCTCGAGGCTTTCCCACGAGGGCTGTCCCACGTGCACCGTGTT
>NW_017211905.1:0-17198 GCF_001704415.2 Capra hircus
TCTGAACAGAGCTAGAGATCTGCCGTACTGGAGTCGCACTTAGCTTCGTGTAAGCAGGGATTTCAGCTTGACGGGGACTTGCTGCCTCCTCTTCCCCGAGGAGGCTCGCTTCCCTGCTGGCTGTGCACTCGCCTATCAGGCGGGGGCGCAGGGCTCCTCCAGCAGGTCTTGCCTCAGGGGCTGCTTCCCCTGAGTTGGGGCTGTGGGCAGGAACCCAGACACGCAGGATCAGGCCCCAAACACCTGCACATGTCTCTGCTGGGGAGGAGAGTGCTAGGGAACCTACGTCTGTCATACACTTTCTGGGCACCCAAGGAATCAGCCTCCGTGTGTGCGGGGCTGAAAACCCCAGCCAGGGGCCCTGGGAGCCTGGTGCTCTCCGTGTGGCGCTGAATCTGGGCGGCCAAGCAACCGCTGGAGGAGCCCTGCAGTTGCCCTTCCCTTCCCTCTGACAGAATTCTCACTGCTGGAGCCCTTGGCAGTGTGCAACCCACCAGCCCCTAAGCTCTCCTTAAGGAGGACTGGGACCTAAGTGCAAAGGCAAGGCAGGATTGGAGCTGAGGCAAGAAAGGCGCCAGTGGCGACTCCCAGGCTCCTGCTGCCTGCTCCTTCCTGGAGAGGCAGCCTAAAAGCAAGGCAAGTCTGGGCAAGGCTAGCCCCCGGCAGAGCAGCCTCGCGCCAGGAACTCTGCCAGATCGGGGCTCTGAGCAGAGCTAGAGCTCTGCCGTACTGGAGGCGCACTTAGCTCCGTGCAAGCAGGGCTTTCAACTTGACGGGGCTGGGCTGCCTCCTCTTCCCCCGAGGAGGCTCGCTTCCCTGCTGGCTGTGCACTCGCCTATCAGGCGGGGGCGCAGGGCTCCTCCAGCAGGTCTTGCCTCAGGGGCTGCTTCCCCTGAGTTGGGGCTGTGGGCAGGAACCCAGACACGCAGGATCAGGCCCCAACCACCTGCACATGTCTCTGCTGGGGAGGAGAGTGCTAGGGAACCTACGTCTGTCATACACTTTCTGGGCACCCAAGGAATCAGCCTCCGTGTGTGCGGGGCTGAAAACCCCAGCCAGGGGCCCTGGGAGCCTGGTGCTCTCGGTGCGGCGCTGATTCTAGGCGGCCTAGAAACCGCTGGAGGAGCCCTGCAGTTGCCCTTCCCTTCCCTCTGACAGAGCTCTCACTGCTGAAGCCCTTGGCAGTGTGCAACCCACCACCCCTAAGCCCTCCCCAACGACGCCTGGCACCTATGTGCAAAGGCAAGGCAGGATTGGAGCTGAGGCAAGGAAGGCACCAGTGGCGTCTCCCAGGCTCGCTCAGACAGCTCCTTCCTGGGGAGGGAGCCTAAAAGCAAGGCAAGTCTGGGCAAGGCGAGCCCCCGGCCGAGCAGCCTCGCGCCAGAAACTCTGCCAGATCGGGGCTCTGAGCAGAGCTAGAGCTCTGCCGTACTGGAGGCCCACTTAGCTCCGTGCAAGCAGGGCTTTCCTCTTGACTGGGCTCGGCTGCCTCCTCTTCTCCGAGGAGGCTCGCTACACTGCTGGCTGTGCTCTCGCCTATCAGGCGGGCGCGCAGGGCTCCTCCAGCAGGTCTTGCCTCAGGGGCTGCTTCCCCTGAGTTGAGGCTGTGGGCGGGAACCCAGACACGCAGGATAAGGCCCCAACCACCTGCACATGTCTCTGCTGGGGAGGAGAGTGCTAGGGAACCTACGTCTCTCACACACTTTCTAGGCACCCACGGAGTCAGCCTCTGGGAGTGTGGGGATGCAAAACCCAGCCAGGGGCCCTTGGAACCTGGTGCTCTCCGTGCGGAGCTTTGTCTGGGCGGCCAAGGAACCGCTGAAGGAGCCCTGCTGTTGCCCTTCGCTTCCCTCTGACAGAGCTTTCACTGCTGGAGCCCTTGGCAGTGTGCAACCCACCAGCCCCTAAGCCCTCCTCAAGGACGCTTGGGACCTAAGTGCAAAGGCAAGGCAGGGGTAGAGCTGAAGCCAGGAAGGCGCCAGTGGCGTTTCCGAGCCTCACACAGCCTGCTCCTTCCTGGGGAGGGAGCCTTAAAGCAAGGCAAGTCTGCGCAAGGCTCGCCTATGGCAGAGCATCTTGGTGCCAGGAACTCTGCCAGATCGGGCCTCTGAACAGAGCTAGAGATCTGCCGTACTGGAGTCGCACTTAGCTTCGTGTAAGCAGGGATTTCAGCTTGACGGGGACTTGCTGCCTCCTCTTCCCCCGAGGAGGCTCGCTTCCCTGCTGGCTGTGCACTCGCCTATCAGGCGGGGGCGCAGGGCTCCTCCAGCAGGTCTTGCCTCAGGGGCTGCTTCCCCTGAGTTGGGGCTGTGGGCAGGAACCCAGACACGCAGGATCAGGCCCCAAACACCTGCACATGTCTCTGCTGGGGAGGAGAGTGCTAGGGAACCTACGTCTGTCATACACTTTCTGGGCACCCAAGGAATCAGCCTCCGTGTGTGCGGGGCTGAAAACCCCAGCCAGGGGCCCTGGGAGCCTGGTGCTCTCCGTGTGGCGCTGAATCTGGGCGGCCAAGCAACCGCTGGAGGAGCCCTGCAGTTGCCCTTCCCTTCCCTCTGACAGAATTCTCACTGCTGGAGCCCTTGGCAGTGTGCAACCCACCAGCCCCTAAGCTCTCCTTAAGGAGGACTGGGACCTAAGTGCAAAGGCAAGGCAGGATTGGAGCTGAGGCAAGAAAGGCGCCAGTGGCGACTCCCAGGCTCCTGCTGCCTGCTCCTTCCTGGAGAGGCAGCCTAAAAGCAAGGCAAGTCTGGGCAAGGCTAGCCCCCGGCAGAGCAGCCTCGCGCCAGGAACTCTGCCAGATCGGGGCTCTGAGCAGAGCTAGAGCTCTGCCGTACTGGAGGCGCACTTAGCTCCGTGCAAGCAGGGCTTTCAACTTGACGGGGCTGGGCTGCCTCCTCTTCCCCGAGGAGGCTCGCTTCCCTGCTGGCTGTGCACTCGCCTATCAGGCGGGGCGCAGGGCTCCTCCAGCAGGTCTTGCCTCAGGGGCTGCTTCCCCTGAGTTGGGGCTGTGGGCAGGAACCCAGACACGCAGGATCAGGCCCCAACCACCTGCACATGTCTCTGCTGGGGAGGAGAGTGCTAGGGAACCTACGTCTGTCATACACTTTCTGGGCACCCAAGGAATCAGCCTCCGTGTGTGCGGGGCTGAAAACCCCAGCCAGGGGCCCTGGGAGCCTGGTGCTCTCGGTGCGGCGCTGATTCTAGGCGGCCTAGAAACCGCTGGAGGAGCCCTGCAGTTGCCCTTCCCTTCCCTCTGACAGAGCTCTCACTGCTGAAGCCCTTGGCAGTGTGCAACCCACCACCCCCTAAGCCCTCCCAACGACGCCTGGCACCTATGTGCAAAGGCAAGGCAGGATTGGAGCTGAGGCAAGGAAGGCACCAGTGGCGTCTCCCAGGCTCGCTCAGACAGCTCCTTCCTGGGGAGGGAGCCTAAAAGCAAGGCAAGTCTGGGCAAGGCGAGCCCCCGGCCGAGCAGCCTCGCGCCAGAAACTCTGCCAGATCGGGGCTCTGAGCAGAGCTAGAGCTCTGCCGTACTGGAGGCCCACTTAGCTCCGTGCAAGCAGGGCTTTCCTCTTGACTGGGCTCGGCTGCCTCCTCTTCTCCCGAGGAGGCTCGCTACACTGCTGGCTGTGCTCTCGCCTATCAGGCGGGCGCGCAGGGCTCCTCCAGCAGGTCTTGCCTCAGGGGCTGCTTCCCCTGAGTTGAGGCTGTGGGCGGGAACCCAGACACGCAGGATAAGGCCCCAACCACCTGCACATGTCTCTGCTGGGGAGGAGAGTGCTAGGGAACCTACGTCTCTCACACACTTTCTAGGCACCCACGGAGTCAGCCTCTGGGAGTGTGGGGATGCAAAACCCAGCCAGGGGCCCTTGGAACCTGGTGCTCTCCGTGCGGAGCTTTGTCTGGGCGGCCAAGGAACCGCTGAAGGAGCCCTGCTGTTGCCCTTCGCTTCCCTCTGACAGAGCTTTCACTGCTGGAGCCCTTGGCAGTGTGCAACCCACCAGCCCCTAAGCCCTCCTCAAGGACGCTTGGGACCTAAGTGCAAAGGCAAGGCAGGGGTAGAGCTGAAGCCAGGAAGGCGCCAGTGGCGTTTCCGAGCCTCACACAGCCTGCTCCTTCCTGGGGAGGGAGCCTTAAAGCAAGGCAAGTCTGCGCAAGGCTCGCCTATGGCAGAGCATCTTGGTGCCAGGAACTCTGCCAGATCGGGCCTCTGAACAGAGCTAGAGATCTGCCGTACTGGAGTCGCACTTAGCTTCGTGTAAGCAGGGATTTCAGCTTGACGGGGACTTGCTGCCTCCTCTTCCCCCGAGGAGGCTCGCTTCCCTGCTGGCTGTGCACTCGCCTATCAGGCGGGGGCGCAGGGCTCCTCCAGCAGGTCTTGCCTCAGGGGCTGCTTCCCCTGAGTTGGGGCTGTGGGCAGGAACCCAGACACGCAGGATCAGGCCCCAAACACCTGCACATGTCTCTGCTGGGGAGGAGAGTGCTAGGGAACCTACGTCTGTCATACACTTTCTGGGCACCCAAGGAATCAGCCTCCGTGTGTGCGGGGCTGAAAACCCCAGCCAGGGGCCCTGGGAGCCTGGTGCTCTCCGTGTGGCGCTGAATCTGGGCGGCCAAGCAACCGCTGGAGGAGCCCTGCAGTTGCCCTTCCCTTCCCTCTGACAGAATTCTCACTGCTGGAGCCCTTGGCAGTGTGCAACCCACCAGCCCCTAAGCTCTCCTTAAGGAGGACTGGGACCTAAGTGCAAAGGCAAGGCAGGATTGGAGCTGAGGCAAGAAAGGCGCCAGTGGCGACTCCCAGGCTCCTGCTGCCTGCTCCTTCCTGGAGAGGCAGCCTAAAAGCAAGGCAAGTCTGGGCAAGGCTAGCCCCCGGCAGAGCAGCCTCGCGCCAGGAACTCTGCCAGATCGGGGCTCTGAGCAGAGCTAGAGCTCTGCCGTACTGGAGGCGCACTTAGCTCCGTGCAAGCAGGGCTTTCAACTTGACGGGGCTGGGCTGCCTCCTCTTCCCCCGAGGAGGCTCGCTTCCCTGCTGGCTGTGCACTCGCCTATCAGGCGGGGGCGCAGGGCTCCTCCAGCAGGTCTTGCCTCAGGGGCTGCTTCCCCTGAGTTGGGGCTGTGGGCAGGAACCCAGACACGCAGGATCAGGCCCCAACCACTGCACATGTCTCTGCTGGGGAGGAGAGTGCTAGGGAACCTACGTCTGTCATACACTTTCTGGGCACCCAAGGAATCAGCCTCCGTGTGTGCGGGGCTGAAAACCCCAGCCAGGGGCCCTGGGAGCCTGGTGCTCTCGGTGCGGCGCTGATTCTAGGCGGCCTAGAAACCGCTGGAGGAGCCCTGCAGTTGCCCTTCCCTTCCCTCTGACAGAGCTCTCACTGCTGAAGCCCTTGGCAGTGTGCAACCCACCACCCCCTAAGCCCTCCCCAACGACGCCTGGCACCTATGTGCAAAGGCAAGGCAGGATTGGAGCTGAGGCAAGGAAGGCACCAGTGGCGTCTCCCAGGCTCGCTCAGACAGCTCCTTCCTGGGGAGGGAGCCTAAAAGCAAGGCAAGTCTGGGCAAGGCGAGCCCCCGGCCGAGCAGCCTCGCGCCAGAAACTCTGCCAGATCGGGGCTCTGAGCAGAGCTAGAGCTCTGCCGTACTGGAGGCCCACTTAGCTCCGTGCAAGCAGGGCTTTCCTCTTGACTGGGCTCGGCTGCCTCCTCTTCTCCCGAGGAGGCTCGCTACACTGCTGGCTGTGCTCTCGCCTATCAGGCGGGCGCGCAGGGCTCCTCCAGCAGGTCTTGCCTCAGGGGCTGCTTCCCCTGAGTTGAGGCTGTGGGCGGGAACCCAGACACGCAGGATAAGGCCCCAACCACCTGCACATGTCTCTGCTGGGGAGGAGAGTGCTAGGGAACCTACGTCTCTCACACACTTTCTAGGCACCCACGGAGTCAGCCTCTGGGAGTGTGGGGATGCAAAACCCAGCCAGGGGCCCTTGGAACCTGGTGCTCTCCGTGCGGAGCTTTGTCTGGGCGGCCAAGGAACCGCTGAAGGAGCCCTGCTGTTGCCCTTCGCTTCCCTCTGACAGAGCTTTCACTGCTGGAGCCCTTGGCAGTGTGCAACCCACCAGCCCCTAAGCCCTCCTCAAGGACGCTTGGGACCTAAGTGCAAAGGCAAGGCAGGGGTAGAGCTGAAGCCAGGAAGGCGCCAGTGGCGTTTCCGAGCCTCACACAGCCTGCTCCTTCCTGGGGAGGGAGCCTTAAAGCAAGGCAAGTCTGCGCAAGGCTCGCCTATGGCAGAGCATCTTGGTGCCAGGAACTCTGCCAGATCGGGCCTCTGAACAGAGCTAGAGATCTGCCGTACTGGAGTCGCACTTAGCTTCGTGTAAGCAGGGATTTCAGCTTGACGGGGACTTGCTGCCTCCTCTTCCCCCGAGGAGGCTCGCTTCCCTGCTGGCTGTGCACTCGCCTATCAGGCGGGGGCGCAGGGCTCCTCCAGCAGGTCTTGCCTCAGGGGCTGCTTCCCCTGAGTTGGGGCTGTGGGCAGGAACCCAGACACGCAGGATCAGGCCCCAAACACCTGCACATGTCTCTGCTGGGGAGGAGAGTGCTAGGGAACCTACGTCTGTCATACACTTTCTGGGCACCCAAGGAATCAGCCTCCGTGTGTGCGGGGCTGAAAACCCCAGCCAGGGGCCCCTGGGAGCCTGGTGCTCTCCGTGTGGCGCTGAATCTGGGCGGCCAAGCAACCGCTGGAGGAGCCCTGCAGTTGCCCTTCCTTCCCTCTGACAGAATTCTCACTGCTGGAGCCCTTGGCAGTGTGCAACCCACCAGCCCCTAAGCTCTCCTTAAGGAGGACTGGGACCTAAGTGCAAAGGCAAGGCAGGATTGGAGCTGAGGCAAGAAAGGCGCCAGTGGCGACTCCCAGGCTCCTGCTGCCTGCTCCTTCCTGGAGAGGCAGCCTAAAAGCAAGGCAAGTCTGGGCAAGGCTAGCCCCCGGCAGAGCAGCCTCGCGCCAGGAACTCTGCCAGATCGGGGCTCTGAGCAGAGCTAGAGCTCTGCCGTACTGGAGGCGCACTTAGCTCCGTGCAAGCAGGGCTTTCAACTTGACGGGGCTGGGCTGCCTCCTCTTCCCCGAGGAGGCTCGCTTCCCTGCTGGCTGTGCACTCGCCTATCAGGCGGGGGCGCAGGGCTCCTCCAGCAGGTCTTGCCTCAGGGGCTGCTTCCCCTGAGTTGGGGCTGTGGGCAGGAACCCAGACACGCAGGATCAGGCCCCAACCACCTGCACATGTCTCTGCTGGGGAGGAGAGTGCTAGGGAACCTACGTCTGTCATACACTTTCTGGGCACCCAAGGAATCAGCCTCCGTGTGTGCGGGGCTGAAAACCCAGCCAGGGGCCCTGGGAGCCTGGTGCTCTCGTGCGGCGCTGATTCTAGGCGGCCTAGAAACCGCTGGAGGAGCCCTGCAGTTGCCCTTCCCTTCCCTCTGACAGAGCTCTCACTGCTGAAGCCCTTGGCAGTGTGCAACCCACCACCCCCTAAGCCCTCCCCAACACGCCTGGCACCTATGTGCAAAGGCAAGGCAGGATTGGAGCTGAGGCAAGGAAGGCACCAGTGGCGTCTCCCAGGCTCGCTCAGACAGCTCCTTCCTGGGGAGGGAGCCTAAAAGCAAGGCAAGTCTGGGCAAGGCGAGCCCCCGGCCGAGCAGCCTCGCGCCAGAAACTCTGCCAGATCGGGGCTCTGAGCAGAGCTAGAGCTCTGCCGTACTGGAGGCCCACTTAGCTCCGTGCAAGCAGGGCTTTCCTCTTGACTGGGCTCGGCTGCCTCCTCTTCTCCCGAGGAGGCTCGCTACACTGCTGGCTGTGCTCTCGCCTATCAGGCGGGCGCGCAGGGCTCCTCCAGCAGGTCTTGCCTCAGGGGCTGCTTCCCCTGAGTTGAGGCTGTGGGCGGGAACCCAGACACGCAGGATAAGGCCCCAACCACCTGCACATGTCTCTGCTGGGGAGGAGAGTGCTAGGGAACCTACTCTCACACACTTTCTAGGCACCCACGGAGTCAGCCTCTGGGAGTGTGGGGATGCAAAACCCAGCCAGGGGCCCTTGGAACCTGGTGCTCTCCGTGCGGAGCTTTGTCTGGGCGGCCAAGGAACCGCTGAAGGAGCCCTGCTGTTGCCCTTCGCTTCCCTCTGACAGAGCTTTCACTGCTGGAGCCCTTGGCAGTGTGCAACCCACCAGCCCCTAAGCCCTCCTCAAGGACGCTTGGGACCTAAGTGCAAAGGCAAGGCAGGGGTAGAGCTGAAGCCAGGAAGGCGCCAGTGGCGTTTCCGAGCCTCACACAGCCTGCTCCTTCCTGGGGAGGGAGCCTTAAAGCAAGGCAAGTCTGCGCAAGGCTCGCCTATGGCAGAGCATCTTGGTGCCAGGAACTCTGCCAGATCGGGCCTCTGAACAGAGCTAGAGATCTGCCGTACTGGAGTCGCACTTAGCTTCGTGTAAGCAGGGATTTCAGCTTGACGGGACTTGCTGCCTCCTCTTCCCCCGAGGAGGCTCGCTTCCCTGCTGGCTGTGCACTCGCCTATCAGGCGGGGCGCAGGGCTCCTCCAGCAGGTCTTGCCTCAGGGGCTGCTTCCCCTGAGTTGGGGCTGTGGGCAGGAACCCAGACACGCAGGATCAGGCCCCAAACACCTGCACATGTCTCTGCTGGGGAGGAGAGTGCTAGGGAACCTACGTCTGTCATACACTTTCTGGGCACCCAAGGAATCAGCCTCCGTGTGTGCGGGGCTGAAAACCCCAGCCAGGGGACCTGGGAGCCTGGTGCTCTCCGTGTGGCGCTGAATCTGGGCGGCCAAGCAACCGCTGGAGGAGCCCTGCAGTTGCCCTTCCCTTCCCTCTGACAGAATTCTCACTGCTGGAGCCCTTGGCAGTGTGCAACCCACCAGCCCCTAAGCTCTCCTTAAGGAGGACTGGGACCTAAGTGCAAAGGCAAGGCAGGATTGGAGCTGAGGCAAGAAAGGCGCCAGTGGCGACTCCCAGGCTCCTGCTGCCTGCTCCTTCCTGGAGAGGCAGCCTAAAAGCAAGGCAAGTCTGGGCAAGGCTAGCCCCCGGCAGAGCAGCCTCGCGCCAGGAACTCTGCCAGATCGGGGCTCTGAGCAGAGCTAGAGCTCTGCCGTACTGGAGGCGCACTTAGCTCCGTGCAAGCAGGGCTTTCAACTTGACGGGGCTGGGCTGCCTCCTCTTCCCCCGAGGAGGCTCGCTTCCCTGCTGGCTGTGCACTCGCCTATCAGGCGGGGGCGCAGGGCTCCTCCAGCAGGTCTTGCCTCAGGGGCTGCTTCCCCTGAGTTGGGGCTGTGGGCAGGAACCCAGACACGCAGGATCAGGCCCCAACACCTGCACATGTCTCTGCTGGGGAGGAGAGTGCTAGGGAACCTACGTCTGTCATACACTTTCTGGGCACCCAAGGAATCAGCCTCCGTGTGTGCGGGGCTGAAAACCCCAGCCAGGGGCCCTGGGAGCCTGGTGCTCTCGTGCGGCGCTGATTCTAGGCGGCCTAGAAACCGCTGGAGGAGCCCTGCAGTTGCCCTTCCTTCCCTCTGACAGAGCTCTCACTGCTGAAGCCCTTGGCAGTGTGCAACCCACCACCCCCTAAGCCCTCCCCAAACGCCTGGCACCTATGTGCAAAGGCAAGGCAGGATTGGAGCTGAGGCAAGGAAGGCACCAGTGGCGTCTCCCAGGCTCGCTCAGACAGCTCCTTCCTGGGGAGGGAGCCTAAAAGCAAGGCAAGTCTGGGCAAGGCGAGCCCCGGCCGAGCAGCCTCGCGCCAGAAACTCTGCCAGATCGGGGCTCTGAGCAGAGCTAGAGCTCTGCCGTACTGGAGGCCCACTTAGCTCCGTGCAAGCAGGGCTTTCCTCTTGACTGGGCTCGGCTGCCTCCTCTTCTCCCGAGGAGGCTCGCTACACTGCTGGCTGTGCTCTCGCCTATCAGGCGGGCGCGCAGGGCTCCTCCAGCAGGTCTTGCCTCAGGGGCTGCTTCCCCTGAGTTGAGGCTGTGGGCGGGAACCCAGACACGCAGGATAAGGCCCCAACCACCTGCACATGTCTCTGCTGGGGAGGAGAGTGCTAGGGAACCTACGTCTCTCACACACTTTCTAGGCACCCCACGGAGTCAGCCTCTGGGAGTGTGGGGATGCAAAACCCAGCCAGGGGCCCTTGGAACCTGGTGCTCTCCGTGCGGAGCTTTGTCTGGGCCGGCCAAGGAACCGCTGAAGGAGCCCTGCTGTTGCCCTTCGCTTCCCTCTGACAGAGCTTTCACTGCTGGAGCCCTTGGCAGTGTGCAACCCACCAAGCCCCTAAGCCCTCCTCAAGGACGCTTGGGACCTAAGTGCAAAGGCAAGGCAGGGGGTAGAGCTGAAGCCAGGAAGGCGCCAGTGGCGTTTCGCGAGCCTCACACAGCCTGCTCCTTCCTGGGGGAGGGAGCCTTAAAGCAAGGCAAGTCTGCGCCAAGGCTCGCCTATGGCAGAGCATCTTGGTGCCAGGAACTCTGCCAGATCGGGCCTCTGAACAGAGCTAGAGATCTGCCGTACTGGAGTCGCCCTTAGCTTCGTGTAAGCAGGGATTTCAGCTTGACGGGGACTTGCTGCCTCCTCTTCCCCCGAGGAGGCTCGCTTCCCTGCTGGCTGTGCACTCGCCTATCAGGCGGGGGGCGCAGGGCTCCTCCAGCAGGTCTTGCCTCAGGGGCTGCTTCCCCTGAGTTGGGGCTGTGGGCAGGAACCCAGACACGCAGGATCAGGCCCCCAAACACCTGCACATGTCTCTGCTGGGGAGGAGAGTGCTAGGGAACCTACGTCTGTCATACACTTTCTGGGCACCCAAGGAATCAGCCTCCGTGTGTGCGGGGCTGAAAACCCCAGCCAGGGGACCTGGGAGCCTGGTGCTCTCCGTGTGGCGCTGAATCTGGGCGGCCAAGCAACCGCTGGAGGAGCCCTGCAGTTGCCCTTCCCTTCCCTCTGACAGAATTCTCACTGCTGGAGCCCTTGGGCAGTGTGCAACCCACCAGCCCCTCAGCTCTCCTTAAGGAGGACTGGGACCTAAGTGCAAAGGCAAGGCAGGATTGGAGCTGAGGCAAGAAAGGCGCCAGTGGCGACTCCCAGGCTCCTGCTGCCTGCTCCTTCCTGGAGAGGCAGCCTAAAAGCAAGGCAAGTCTGGGCAAGGCTAGCCCCCGGCAGAGCAGCCTCGCGCCAGGAACTCTGCCAGATCGGGGCTCTGAGCAGAGCTAGAGCTCTGCCGTACTGGAGGCGCACTTAGCTCCGTGCAAGCAGCGGCTTTCAAACTTGACGGGGCTGGGCTGCCTCCTCTTCCCCCGAGGAGGCTCGCTTCCCTGCTGGCTGTGCACTCGCCTATCAGGCGGGGGCGCAGGGCTCCTCCAGCAGGTCTTGCCTCAGGGGCTGCTTCCCCTGAGTTGGGGCTGTGGGCAGGAACCCAGACACGCAGGATCAGCGCCCCAACCACCTGCACATGTCTCTGCTGGGGAGGAGAGTGCTAGGGAACCTACGTCTGTCATACACTTTCTGGGCACCCAAGGAATCAGCCTCCGTGTGTGCGGGGCTGAAAACCCCAGCCAGGGGCCCTGGGAGCCTGGTGCTCTCGGTGCGGCGCTGATTCTAGGCGGCCTAGAAACCGCTGGAGGAGCCCTGCAGTTGCCCTTCCCTTCCCTCTGACAGAGCTCTCACTGCTGAAGCCCTTGGCAGTGTGCAACCCACCACCCCTAAGCCCTCCCCAACGGACGCCTGGCACCTATGTGCAAAGGCAAGGCAGGATTGGAGCTGAGGCAAGGAAGGCACCAGTGGCGTCTCCCAGGCTCGCTCAGACAGCTCCTTCCTGGGGAGGGAGCCTAAAAGCAAGGCAAGTCTGGGCAAGGCGAGCCCCCGGCCGAGCAGCCTCGCGCCAGAAACTCTGCCAGATCGGGGCTCTGAGCAGAGCTAGAGCTCTGCCGTACTGGAGGCCCACTTAGCTCCGTGCAAGCAGGGCTTTCCTCTTGACTGGGCTCGGCTGCCTCCTCTTCTCCCCGAGGAGGCTCGCTACACTGCTGGCTGTGCTCTCGCCTATCAGGCGGGCGCGCAGGGCTCCTCCAGCAGGTCTTGCCTCAGGGGCTGCTTCCCCTGAGTTGAGGCTGTGGGCGGGAACCCAGACACGCAGGATAGGCCCCAACCACCTGCACATGTCTCTGCTGGGGAGGAGAGTGCTAGGGAACCTACGTCTCTCAACACTTTCTAGGCACCCACGGAGTCAGCCTCTGGGAGTGTGGGGATGCAAAACCCAGCCAGGGGCCCTTGGAACCTGGTGCTCTCCGTGCGGAGCTTTGTCTGGGCGGCCAAGGAACCGCTGAAGGAGCCCTGCTGTTGCCCTTCGCTTCCCTCTGACAGAGCTTTCACTGCTGGAGCCCTTGGCAGTGTGCAACCCACCAGCCCCTAAGCCCTCCTCAAGGACGCTTGGGACCTAAGTGCAAAGGCAAGGCAGGGGTAGAGCTGAAGCCAGGAAGGCGCCAGTGGCGTTTCCGAGCCTCACACAGCCTGCTCCTTCCTGGGGAGGGAGCCTTAAAGCAAGGCAAGTCTGCGCAAGGCTCGCCTATGGCAGAGCATCTTGGTGCCAGGAACTCTGCCAGATCGGGCCTCTGAACAGAGCTAGAGATCTGCCGTACTGGAGTCGCACTTAGCTTCGTGTAAGCAGGGATTTCAGCTTGACGGGGACTTGCTGCCTCCTCTTCCCCGAGGAGGCTCGCTTCCCTGCTGGCTGTGCACTCGCCTATCAGGCGGGGGCGCAGGGCTCCTCCAGCAGGTCTTGCCTCAGGGGCTGCTTCCCCTGAGTTGGGGCTGTGGGCAGGAACCCAGACACGCAGGATCAGGCCCCAACACCTGCACATGTCTCTGCTGGGGAGGAGAGTGCTAGGGAACCTACGTCTGTCATACACTTTCTGGGCACCCAAGGAATCAGCCTCCGTGTGTGCGGGGCTGAAAACCCCAGCCAGGGGCCCTGGAGCCTGGTGCTCTCCGTGCGGGCGCTGATTCTGGGCGGCCAAGAAACCGCTGGAGGAGCCCTGCAGTTGCCCTTCCCTTCCCTCTGACAGAGCTCTCACTGCTGGAGCCCTTGGCAGTGTGCAACCCACCACCCCCCTAAGCCCTCCAAGGAGCCTGGGACCTAAGTGCAAAGGCAAGGCAGGATTGGAGCTGAGGCAAGGAAGGCGCCAGTGGCGTCTCCCAGGCTCGCTCAGCAGCTCCTTCCTGGGGAGGGAGCCTAAAAGCAAGGCAAGTCTGGGCAAGGCGAGCCCCCGGCCGAGCAGCCTCGCGCCAGGAACTCTGCCAGATCGGGGCTCTGAGCAGAGCTAGAGCTCTGCCGTACTGGAGGCGCACTTAGCTCCGTGCAAGCAGGGCTTTCCTCTTGACGGGCTGGCTGCCTCCTCTTCCCCGAGGAGGCTCGCTTCCCTGCTGGCTGTGCTCTCGCCTATCAGGCGGGGCGCAGGGCTCCTCCAGCAGGTCTTGCCTCAGGGGCTGCTTCCCCTGAGTTGGGGCTGTGGGCGGGAACCCAGACACGCAGGATCAGGCCCCAACCACCTGCACATGTCTCTGCTGGGGAGGAGAGTGCTAGGGAACCTACGTCTGTCATACACTTTCTAGGCACCCACGGAATCAGCCTCTGGGAGTGTGGGGCTGAAAACCCAGCCAGGGGCCCTTGGAACCTGGTGCTCTCCGTGCGGAGCTTTGTCTGGGCGGCCAAGGAACCGCTGAAGGAGCCCTGCTGTTGCCCTTCGCTTCCCTCTGACAGAGCTTTCACTGCTGGAGCCCTTGGCAGTGTGCAACCCACCAGCCCTAAGCCCTCCTCAAGGACGCTTGGGACCTAAGTGCAAAGGCAAGGCAGGGGTAGAGCTGAAGCCAGGAAGGCGCCAGTGGCGTTTCCGAGCCTCACACAGCCTGCTCCTTCCTGGGGAGGGAGCCTAAAGCAAGGCAAGTCTGCGCAAGGCTCGCCTATGGCAGAGCATCTTGGTGCCAGGAACTCTGCCAGATCGGGCCTCTGAACAGAGCTAGAGATCTGCCGTACTGGAGTCGCACTTAGCTTCGTGCAAGCAGGGATTTTCAGCTTGACGGGGACTTGCTGCCTCCTCTTCCCCCGAGGAGGCTCGCTTCCCTGCTGGCTGTGCACTCGCCTATCAGGCGGGGCAGGGCTCCTCCAGCAGGTCTTGCCTCAGGGGCTGCTTCCCCTGAGTTGGGGCTGTGGGCAGGAACCCAGACACGCAGGATCAGGCCCCAACACCTGCACATGTCTCTGCTGGGGAGGAGAGTGCTAGGGAACCTACGTCTGTCATACACTTTCTGGGCACCCAAGGAATCAGCCTCCGTGTGTGCGGGGCTGAAAACCCCAGCCAGGGGCCCTGGGAGCCTGGTGCTCTCCGTGCGGCGCTGATTCTGGGCGGCCAAGCAACCGCTGGAGGAGCCCTGCAGTTGCCCTTCCCTTCCCTCTGACAGAGCTTCTCACTGCTGGAGCCCTTGGCAGTGTGCAACCCACCAGCCCTAAGCCTCCTTAAGGAGGACTGGGACCTAAGTGCAAAGGCAAGGCAGGATTGGAGCTGAGGCAAGAAGGCGCCAGTGGCGAAGGCTCCTGCTGCCTGCTCCTTCCTGGAGGGAGCCTAAAAGCAAGGCAAGTCTGGGCAAGGCTAGCAGAGCAGCTCGCGCCAGGAACTCTGCCAGATCGGGGCTCTGAGCAGAGCTAGAGCTCTGCCGTACTGGAGGCGCACTTAGCTCCGTGCAAGCAGGGCTTTCATTGACGGGCTGGGCTGCCTCCTCTTCCCCCGAGGAGGCTCGCTTCCCTGCTGGCTGTGCACTCGCCTATCAGGCGGGGCGCAGGGCTCCTCCAGCAGGTCTTGCCTCAGGGGCTGCTTCCCCTGAGTTGGGGCTGTGGGCAGGAACCCAGACACGCAGGATCAGGCCCCAAACCACCTGCACATGTCTCTGCTGGGGAGGAGAGTGCTAGGGAACCTACGTCTGTCATACACTTTCTGGCACCCAAGGAATCAGCCTCCGTGTGTGCGGGGCTGAAAACCCAGCCAGGGGCCCTGGGAGCCTGGTGCTCTCGGTGCGGCGCTGATTCTGGCGGCCAGAAACCGCTGGAGGAGCCCTGCAGTTGCCCTTCCCTTCCCTCTGACAGAGCTCTCACTGCTGAAGCCCTTGGCAGTGTGCAACCCACCAGCCCCCTAAGCCCTCCCCAAGGACGCTGGCACCTATGTGCAAAGGCAAGGCAGGATTGGAGCTGAGGCAAGGAAGGCGCCAGTGGCGTCTCCCAGGCTCGCTCAGCAGCTCCTTCCTGGGGAGGGAGCCTAAAAGCAAGGCAAGTCTGGGCAAGGCGAGCCCCCGGCAGAGCAGCCTCGCGCCAGAAACTCTGCCAGATCGGGGCTCTGAGCAGAGCTAGAGCTCTGCCGTACTGGAGGCGCACTTAGCTCCGTGCAAGCAGGGCTTTCCTCTTGACTGGCTGGGCTGCCTCCTCTTCTCCCGAGGAGGCTCGCTACCTGCTGGCTGTGCTCTCGCCTATCAGGCGGGCGCGCAGGGCTCCTCCAGCAGGTCTTGCCTCAGGGGCTGCTTCCCCTGAGTTGGGCTGTGGGCGGGAACCCAGACACGCAGGATCAGGCCCCAACCACCTGCACATGTCTCTGCTGGGGAGGAGAGTGCTAGGGAACCTACGTCTGTCACACACTTTCTGGCACCCAAGGAGTCAGCCTCTGGGTGTGGGGATGAAAACCCAGCCAGGGGCCCTTGGAACCTGGTGCTCTCCGTGCGGAGCTTTGTCTGGGCGGCCAAGGAACCGCTGAAGGAGCCCTGCTGTTGCCCTTCGCTTCCCTCTGACAGAGCTTTCACTGCTGGAGCCCTTGGCAGTGTGCAACCCACCAGCCCCTAAGCCCTCCTCAAGGACGCTTGGGACCTAAGTGCAAAGGCAAGGCAGGGGTAGAGCTGAAGCCAGGAAGGCGCCAGTGGCGTTTCCGAGGCTCACACAGCCTGCTCCTTCCTGGGGAGGGAGCCTTAAAAGCAAGGCAAGTCTGCGCAAGGCTCGCCTATGGCAGAGCATCTTGGTGCCAGGAACTCTGCCAGATCGGGCCTCTGAGCAGAGCTAGAGATCTGCCGTACTGGAGTCGCACTTAGCTTCGTGCAAGCAGGGATTTCAGCTTGACGGGGCTTGCTGCCTCCTCTTCCCCCGAGGAGGCTCGCTTCCCTGCTGGCTGTGCACTCGCCTATCAGGCGGGGGCGCAGGGCTCCTCCAGCAGGTCTTGCCTCAGGGGCTGCTTCCCCTGAGTTGGGGGCTGTGGGCAGGAACCCAGACACGCAGGATCAGGCCCCAAACACCTGCACATGTCTCTGCTGGGGAGGAGAGTGCTAGGGAACCTACGTCTGTCATACACTTTCTGGGCACCCAAGGAATCAGCCTCCGTGTGTGCGGGGCTGAAAACCCCAGCCAGGGGCCCTGGGAGCCTGGTGCTCTCCGTGTGGCGCTGAATCTGGGCGGCCAAGCAACCGCTGGAGGAGCCCTGCAGTTGCCCTTCCCTTCCCTCTGACAGAATTCTCACTGCTGGAGCCCTTGGCAGTGTGCAACCCACCAGCCCCTAAGCTCTCCTTAAGGAGGCTGGGACCTAAGTGCAAAGGCAAGGCAGGATTGGAGCTGAGGCAAGAAGGCGCCAGTGGCGACTCCCAGGCTCCTGCTGCCTGCTCCTTCCTGGAGAGGCAGCCTAAAAGCAAGGCAAGTCTGGGCAAGGCTAGCCCCGGCAGAGCAGCCTGCGCCAGGAACTCTGCCAGATCGGGGCTCTGAGCAGAGCTAGAGCTCTGCCGTACTGGAGGCGCACTTAGCTCCGTGCAAGCAGGGCTTTTCAACTTGACGGGGCTGGCTGCCTCCTCTTCCCCGAGGAGGCTCGCTTCCCTGCTGGCTGTGCACTCGCCTATCAGGCGGGGGCGCAGGGCTCCTCCAGCAGGTCTTGCCTCAGGGGCTGCTTCCCCTGAGTTGGGGCTGTGGGCAGGAACCCAGACACGCAGGATCAGGCCCCAACCACTGCACATGTCTCTGCTGGGGAGGAGAGTGCTAGGGAACCTACGTCTGTCATACACTTTCTGGGCACCCAAGGAATCAGCCTCCGTGTGTGCGGGGCTGAAAACCCAGCCAGGGGCCCTGGGAGCCTGGTGCTCTCGTGGGCGC
>NW_017211906.1:0-17196 GCF_001704415.2 Capra hircus
CAGATCCCTTGATCCACGCGAAGGGAAGTGCGACACTGCTGCTACAGCTCGGGAGGAAAGCGCACGTGCATGCCCCACTCGAGACGAGGACTGACTCCCCTGGGAGACTCCAGAAGTACCCCAAGATCCATGTCAGCACTGGAGAGGAATCCTCAGGTTCCGGCACCGACTCACACAAGTCTTAGGCCCCGGGCATCGATGGGGAGAGGAATCCTGAGGCCCCGAGCAACTCGCATGGGGACTGGCCTTTCCTGAGGCCACCAGAGCGGGTCCCTGAGGTCCCGTCATAAGTCGAGAGCACCTGCCGCAACTCGAGAAAATCCAGGAGGTTCTCCCCTCCAGGCGAGATGAGCCCATTTCGCTGAGGCGTCTCGAGGCTAATCACACCTAACCTCTGGAACTTCCAAAGGGTCCTTCACACCCTTGCTGCAACTCAAGAAGTTTCCCGACATACCCGTCTCCACTCGAGAGGAAGCACGAGAGTCCCGCCCACATCCAGAGGAGCCCCGTTTCCGCCCCTAGCTCGAGAGGAGGGATCCTTTCCCTGCGTGTTCGGAAAGAATTCCGGCGTTCCGTCGCATCTCAAGAGGAGGCGCTCTCCACAGGAAAGGCGAGAGGAACTCCAGGGTCGTGCCACCATTTCCCAGAGTCCCCCAGATGTCTCAGTCCATTCCAGGGAAACCTTTTTCCCTGCACTGCCTCGACTTTCAAGCCGAGGATCGACTCACACCACGGTGGCACGAGGGACAGCCCTGGGGAAAGCCTGTCTGTGGGAAAGCCTCGAGGGAAAGCCACAGATCCCTTGATCCACGCGAAGGGAAGGTGACACTGCTGCTACAGCTCGGGAGGAAAGCGCACGAGCATGCCCCACTCGAGACGAGGACTGACTCCCCTGGGGAGACTCCAGAAGTACCCCAAGATCCATGTCAGCACTGGAGAGGAATCCTCAGGTTCCGGCACGACTCCACACAAGTCTTAGGCCCCGGCATGGGAGAGGAATCCCGAGAGGCCCCGAGCAACTCGCATGGGGACTGGCCTTTCCTGAGGCCACCAGAGCGGGTCCCTCAGGTCCCCGACGTAAGTCGAGAGCACCTGCCGCAACTCGAGAAAATCCAGGAGGTTCTCCCCTCCAGGCGAGATGAGGCCCATTTCCGCTCAGGCGTCTAGAGTCTAATCACACCTAACATCTGGAACTTCCAAAGGGTCCTTCACACCCTTCCTGCAACTCAAGAAGTTCCCTGACATACCCGTCTCCACTCGAGAGGAAGCACGAGAGTTCTACCCACATCCAGAGGAGCCCGTTTCCTACTCTTGCTCGAGAGAAATGATCCTTCCCTGCGTGGTCGGGGAAAGAATTCCCGGCGTTCCCTTCGCATCTCAAGAGGAGGCGCTCTCCACAGGAAAGGCAAGAGGACCTCCAGGGTCGTGCCACCATTCCCAGAGTCCCCCAGATGTCTCAGTCCATTCCAGGGAAACCTGTTTTCCCTGCACTGCCTCGACTTTTCAAGCCGAGGATCGACTCACACGACGGTGGCACGTGGGATAGCCCTGTGGGAAAGCCTCGTGGGAACGCCTCGTGGGAAAGCCTCGAGGGAAAGCCACAGATCCCCCCTGATATATGCGAAGGGAAGAGTGACACTGCTGCTACAGCTCGAGAGGAAAGCGCACGTGCAGGCCCCCACTAGAGACGAGGACTGACTCCCCTTGGGAGACTCCAGACGTACCCCAAGATCCATATCAGCACTGGAGAGGAAACCTCAGGTTCCGGCACCGACTCCACACAAGGTCTTAGTCCCCGGCATCGACGGGAGAGGAATCCCGAGTGGCCCCCGTAGCAACTCGCATGGGGACTTGCCTTTACTGAGGCCACGAGACGGGTCCCTGAGGTCCCCAGTCGTAAGTCGAGAGCACCTGCCGCAACTCGAGAAAATCCAGGAGGTTCTCCCCCTGCAGGCGAGATGAGGCCCATTTCCGCTAAGGCGTCTCGAGGCTAATCACACCTAACCTCTGGAACTTCCAAAGGGTCCTTCACACCCTTGCTGCAACTCAAGGAAGTTCACCCGACATACCCGACTCCACTCGAGAGGAAGCACCATAGTTCCGCCCATATCCAGAGGTGCCCCCGTTTCCGCCTCATAGCTCGAGAGGAGGGATCCTGTCCCTGCGTGGTACGGGAAAAAATTCCCGGTATCCCGTCGCATCCCAAGAAGAGGCGCTCTCCGCAGGAAAGGCGAGAGGAACTCCAGGTCGTGCCACCATTCCCAGAGTCCCCCAGATGTCTCAGTCCATTCCAGGGAAACGTGTTTTCCCTGCACAGCCTCGACTTTCAAGCTGAGGATCGACTCCACACCACGGTGGCAAGTAGGACAGCCCTGTGGGAAAGCCTCGTGGGAAAAGCCTCGTCGGAAAGCCTCGAGGGAAAGCCACAGATCCCTTGATCCACGCGAAGGGAAGCGTGCGACACTGCTGCTACAGCTCGGGAGGAAAGCGCACAGTGCATGCCCCCACTCCGAGACGAGGACTGACTCCCCTGGAGAGACTCCAGAAGTACCCCAAGATCCATGTCAGCACTGGAGAGGAATCCTCAGGTTCCCGGCACCGACTCCTACACAAGATCTTAGGCCCGGCATCGATGGGAGAGGAATCCTGAGTGGTCCCCGAGCAACTCGCATGGGGACTGGCCTTTCATGAGGCCACCAGAGCGGGTCCCTGAGGTCGCCGTCGGTAAGTCGACAGCATCCTACTGCATCTCGAGAAAATCCAGGAGGTTCTCCCCTCCAGGCGAGATGAGACCCATTTGTGCTGAGGCGTCTCGAGGCTAATCAGACCTAACCTCTGGAACTTCCAAAGGGTCCTTTCACAACCTTTCTGCAACTCAAGAAGTTGCCCGACATACCCGTCTCCACTCGAGAGGAAGCACTGAGAGTCCCGCCCACATCCAGAGGAGCCCCGTTTCCCGCGCTCCTAGCTCGAGAGGAGGGATCCATTTCCCTGCGTGTTCGGGCAAAGAATTCCCGGCGTTCTAGTCGCATCTCAAGAGGGAGGCGCTCCCACAGGAAAGGCGAGAGGAAAACCAGGGTCCGTGCCACATTCCCAGAGTCCCCAGATGTCTCAGTCCATTCCAGGGAAAACTGTTTTCCCTGCACTGCCTCGACTTTCAAGCCGAGGATCGACTCACACCACGGTGTCACGTGGGACAGCCCTGAGGGAAAGCCTCGTGGGAAAGCTTCGTGGGAAAGCCTCGAGGGAAAGACACAGATCCCTTGATCCACGCGAAGGGAAGCGTGACACTGCTGCTACAGCTCGGGAGGAAAGCGGCCACCGAGCATGCCCTCAGTCGAGACGAGGTCTGACTCCCCTGGGGAGACTCCAGAAGTACCCAAGATCCATGTCGGCACTGGAGAGGAATCCTCAGGTTCCGGCACTGACTCCACACAAGGTCTTAGGACCCCAGCATTCAACGGGAGAGGAATCCCGAGAGGCCCGCGAGCAACTCGCATGGGGACTGGCCTTTCCTGAGGCCACCAGAGCGGGTCCCTGAGATCCCCGTCGTAAGTCGAGAGGCACATGCCGCAACTCGAGAAAATCCTAGGAGGTTCTCCCCTCCAGGCGAGATGAGGCCCATTTCCGCTGAGGCGTCTCGAGGCTAATCACATCCTAACATCTGGAACTTCCAAAGGGTCCTTCACACCCTTGCTGCAACTCAAGAAGTTCCCCGACATACTCGTCTCCACTCCAGAGGAAGGACGAGAGTCCCGCCCACATCCAGAGGAGCCCCGTTTCCGCCCCTAGCTCGAGGGGAGGGATCCTTTCCCTGCGTGGTCGGGAAAGAATTCCCGGCATTCCCGTCGCATCTCAAGTGGATGTGCTCTCCACTGGAAAGGCGAGAGGAACTCCAGGGTCGTGTCACCATTCCCTGAGTCCCCCAGATGTCTCAGTCCATTCCAGGGAAACCTGTTTTCTCTGCACTGTCTCGACTTTCAAGCCGAGGATCGACTCACACCACGGTGGCACGTGGGACAGCCTTGTGGGAAAGCCTCGTGAAAAAGCCTTCAGGGAAAGCCTTGAGGGAAAGCCACAGATCCCTTGATCTCCTCGATGGGAAGCATGACACTGCTGCTACAGCTCGGGAGGAAAGCACACGTGCATGCCACGACTCGAGACGAGGACTGACTCCGCTGGGGAGACTCCAGAAGTACCCCAAGATCCATGTCAGCACTGGAGAGGAATGCTCAGGTTCCGGCACCGGCTCCACACATGGTCTTAGGCCCCGGCATCGACGGGAGAGGAATGCCGAGAGGCCCCCGAGCAACTCGCATGGGGACTGGCCTTTCCTGAGGCCACCAGAGCGGGTCCCTGAGGTCCCCATCGTAAGTCGAGAGGACCTGCCGCAACTCGAGAATATCCAGGAGGTTCTCCCCTCCAGGCGAGATGAAGCCCATTTCCGCTGAGGCGTCTCGAGGCTAATCACACCTAAACTCTGGTACTCCCAAAGGGTCCTTCACACCCTTGCTGCAACTCAAGAAGTTCTCCCGACATACCCGTCTCCACTCGAGAGGAAGCACGAGAGTCCCGCCCACATCCAGAGGAGCCCCGTTTCCGCCTCCTAGCTCGAGAGGAGGGATCCTTTCCCTGCGTGGTCAGGAATGAATTCCCGGACTTGCCATAGCAGCTCAAGAGGGGGCGCTCTCCACAGGAAAGGCGAGAGGAACTCGGGGTCGTGCCACCATTCCCAGAGTCCCCTGGAAGTCTCAGTCCATTCCAGGGAAACCAGTTTTCCCTGCACTGCCTGGACGTTCAAGCCGAGGATCGACTCACACCACGGTGGCACGTGGGACAGCCCTGTGGGAAAGCCTCGTGGGAAAGCCTCGTGGGAAGGCCTTCGAGGGAAAGCCACAGATCCCTTGATCCACGCGAAGGGAAGCGTGACAGTGCTGCTACAACTCGGGAGGAAAGCGCACGAGCATGCCCCTCTCGAGACGAGGACTGACTCCCCTGGGGCAGACTCCAGAAATACCCAAGATCCATTCAGCACTGAAGAGGAATCCTCAGGTTCCGGCACCGACTCCACACAAGGTCTTAGGCCCCTGCATCGCACGGGAGAGAAATCCCGAAGGCTCCCGAGCAACTCGCATGGGGACTGGCCTTTCCTGAGGCCACCAGAGGGGTCCCTGTGGTCCCCGTCGTAAGTCGAGAGCACCTGCCGCAAGTCAAGAAAATCCAGGAGGTTGTCCCCTCCAGGCGAGATGAGGCCCATTTCCGCTGAGGCGACTCGAGGCTAATCACACCTAACCTTTGGAACTTCCAAAGGGTCCTTCACAGCCTTGCTGCAACTCAAGAATTTCCCCACATACCCGTCTCTACTCAAGAGGAAGCACGAGAGTCCCGCCCACATCCAGAGAGCCCCGTTTCCGCCTCCCTAGCTCGAGAGGAGGGATCATTTCCTTGCGTGGTCGGGAAAGAATTCCCGGCGTTCCCGTCGCATCTCAAGAGGAGGCGCTCTCCACAGGAAAGGCGAGAGGAACTCCAGGGTCGTGCCACCATTCCCAGAGTCTCTAAGATGTCTCAGTCCATTCCAGGGAAACCTGTTATCCCTGCACTGCCTCGACTTTCAAGCCGAGGATCGACATCGACACACACCACGGTGGCACGTGGGACAGCCCTGTGGGAAAGCCTCGTGGGAAAGCCTCGTGGAAAGCCTCAAGGGAAAGCCCCATGATCCCTTGATCCACGGAAGGGAAGCGTGACACTGCTGCTACAGCTCGGGAGGAAAGCGCACGTGCATGCCTCCACTCGAGACGAGGACTGACTCCCCTGGGGAGACTCCAGAAGTACCCCAAGATCCATGTCAGCACTGGAGAGGAATCCTCAGGTTCCTGGCACTGACTCCACACAAGGTCTTAGGCCCCGCATCGATGGGAGAGGAATCCGAGAGGTCCCCGGAGCAACTCGCATGGGACTGGCCTTTCCTGAGGCCACCAGAGCGGGTCCCTGAGGTCCCTATCGTAAGTCGAGAGCACCTGCCGCAACTCGAGAAAATCCAGGAGGTTCTTCCCATCCAGGCGAGCATGAGGCCCATTTCCGCTGAGGAGTCTCGAGGCTAATCACACCTAACCTCTGGAACTTCCAAAGGGTCCTTCACACCCTTGCTGCAACTCAAGAAGTTCCCCGACATACCCGTCTCCACTCGAGAGGAAGCACAGAGTCCCGCCTACATCCAGAGGAGCCCCGTTTCCGCCTCCTAGCTCGAGAGGAGGTATCCTTTCCCTGCGTGGTCGGGAAGAATTCCCGTCGTTCCCGTCGCATCTCAAGAGGAGGCGCTCTCCACAGGAAAGGCGAGAGGAACTCCAGGGTCGTGCCACCATTCCCAGAGTCCCCTAGATGTCTCCAGTCCATTCCAGGAAACCTGTTTTCCCTGCACTGCCTCGACTTTCAAGCCGAGGATCGACTCACACCACGGTGGCACGTGGGACAGCCCTGTGGGAAAGCCTCGTGGGAAAGCCTCGAGGGAAAGCCACAGATCCTTGATCCACACGAAGGGAAGCTCGACACTGCTGCTACAGCTCGAAAGGAAAGCGCACGTGCATGCCCTCACTCAAGACGAGGACTGACTCCCCTGGGGAGACTCCAGAATGTACCCCAAGATCCATGTCAGCACTGGAGAGGAATCCTCAGGTTCCAGCACTGTTCCACACAAGGTCTTAGGCCCAGCATCAGACGGGAGAGGAATCCGAGAGGCCCCGAGCAACTCGCATGGGGACTGGCCTTTCCTGAGGCCACCAGAGCGGGTCCCTGAGGTCCCCGTCGTAAGTCGAGAGCACCTGCCTGCAACTCGAGAAAATCCAGGAGGTTCTCCCCTCCAGGCGAGATGAGGCCCATTTCCGCTGAGGCGTCTCGAGGCTACTCACACCTAACCTCTGGAACTTCCAGAGGGTCCTTCACACCCTTGCTGCAACTCAAGAAGTTCCCCGACATACCCGTCTCCACTCGAGAGGAAGCACGAGAGTCCCGCCCACATCCAGAGGAGCCCGTTTCCGCTTCTAGCTCGAAAGGAGGGGTACTTTCACTGCGTGGTCGGGAAAGAATTCCCTGCGTTCCAGTCGCATCTCAAGAGGAGGCGCTCTCCACAGGAAAGGCTAAAGGGACTCCAGGGTCGTGCCACCATTCCCAGAGTCCCCCAGATTTCTCAGTCCATTCCAGGGAAACCTGTTTTCCCTGCACTGCCTCGACTTTCAAGCCGAGGATCGACTCACACCACGGTGGCACGTGGGACAGACCTGTGGGAAAGCCTCATGGGAAAGAATCATGGGAAAGCCTCGAGGGAAAGCCATAGATCGCTAGATCCAGGAGAAGGGAAGCGTGATACTGCTGCTACAGCTCGGGAGGAAAGCGCACGTGCCTACCCCCACTCGAGACGAGGACTGACTCCCCTGGGGAGACACCAGAAGCCCCAAGATACATGTCAGCACTGGAGAGGAATCCTCAGGTTCCGGCACCGACTCCACACAAGGTCTTAGGCCCCGGCATTGACGGGAGAGGAAACCTGAGAGGCCCCCGAGCAACTCGCATGGGGACTGGCCTTTCCTGAGGCCACCAGAGCGGGTCCCTGAGGTCCCCGTCGTAAGTCAAGAGCACATGCCGCAACGCTAGGAAATCCAGGAGGTTCTCCCCTGCAGGCGAGATGAGGCCCATTTCCGCTGAGGCATCTCGAGGCTAATCACACCTAACCTCTGGAACTTCCAAAGGGTCCTTCACACCCTTGCTGCAACTCAAGAAGTTCCCCGACATATCCGTCTCCACTCGAGAGCAAGCACGATTGTCAAGCCCACATCCAGAGAAGCCCCTTTTCCGCCTCCTAGCTCGAGAGGAGGGATCCTTTCCCTGCGTGGTCGGGAAAGAATTCCCAGCGTTCCTGTAGCATCTCAAGAGGAGGCGCTCTCCACAGGAAAGGCGAGAGGAACTCCAGCGTCGTGCCACCATTCCCAGAGTCCCCCAGATGTCTCAGTCCATTCCAGGGAAACCTGTTTTCCCTACACTGCCTCGACTTTCAATCCGAGAATCGACTCACACCACGGTGGCACGTGGGACAGCCCTGTGGGAAAGCCTCGTGGGAAAGCCTCGTGGGAAAGCCACAGATACCTTGATCCACGCGAAGGAAACCGTGACACTGCTGTTACAGCTCGGGAGGAAAGAGCACGTGCATTCCCCCACTTGAGACGAGGACTGACTCCCCTGGGGAGACTTCAGAAGTACCCCAAGATCCATGTCAGCACTGGGAGAGAAATCCTCAGGTTCCGGCACCGAATCCACACAAGATTTTAGGCCCCAGCATCGACGGGATAGGAATCCCGAGAGGCCACGAGCAACTCGCATGGGGACTGGCCTTTCCTGAGGCCACCAGAGAGGGTCACTGAGGTCCCTGTCGTAAGTCCAGAGCAAATGCTGGAACTCCAGAAAATCCATGAGGTTACCCCTCCAGGCGAGATGACGCCCATTTCCGCTGAGGCGTCTCCAGGCTAATGACACCTAAACTCTGGAACTTCCAAAGGGTCCTTCACACCCTTGCTGCAACTCAAGAAGTTCCCCGACATTCCCGTCTCCACTCGAGAGGAAGCACGAGAGTACCGCACACATCCAGAGGAGCCCCTTTTCCGCCTCCTAGCTCGAGAGGAGGATCCTTTCCCTGCGTGGTCGGGAAAGAATTCCTGGCATTCCCGTCGCATCTCATGGGAGGCGCTCTCCACAAGAAAGGAGAGATGAACTCCAGGGTCGTGCCACCATACCCAGAGTCCCCCAGATGTCTCAGTCCATTCCAGGGAAAACTCTTTTCCCTGCACTGCCTCGACTTTCACGCTGAGGATCGACTCACAAAACGGTGGCACGTGGGACAGCGCTGTAGCAAAGCCTCGTGGGAAAGACTCGAGGAAAGCCTCGAGGGAAAGAAACAGATCCCATGATCCACGCGAAGGAAAGCGTGACACTGCTGCTACAGCTCGGGAGGAAAAGCACACGCATGCTGGCATGCCCCAGCTCGAGAACGCAGGACTGACTCCCTGTGGGGAGACCCAGAAGTACCCCAAGATCATGTCAGGTGACTGGAGCGGAATGCCTTCGGTTCTGGCACCGACTTCACAGTCTAGGTTTAGGGCCCCAGCAATCGACGGGAGAGGAATTCCGAGAGGGCCCCGTGCAACTCGTCATGGGAACTGGCCTTTATGAGGCGCGCAGCCAGAAGCGGGCCCCCCGAATGTCCCGGCGTCGTAAATCGAGAGCAGACTGCCACAGACTCGAGAAATCCAGGAGGTTCTCCCTCCAGGCGAGATGAGGCCATTCCAGCTGAGGTGTCTCGAGCTAATCCACCCTAACCTCTTGAACTCCAATGGGTCCTTCACGACTCCTATGCTGCAACTTAAGAATGTTTCTCCCGACATACCCCAGTCTCCTCGAAGAGGAAGCACGAGAGTCCCGCCCACATCCAGAGGAGGACCCCGTTTCCGCCTTCCTAGCTCGAGAAGAGGATGCTTTCGGCCTGCGTGTGGAAAGAATTCCCAAGCGTTCCGTCGCATCTCAAGGGGAGGCACTTGCCACCAGGAAATGCGAGAGGAACTCCAAGGGTCGTGCCACCATTCTAGAGTCCCCCAGATGTCTCAGTGACCATTCGAGGGAATCGTGATTTCCGCACTGCCTGGCGAGCTTTCAAGGCGAGGGAATCGCGACACCACACCAACGGTGGCACGTGGACAAGACCTGTGGGAAAGACTCGTGGGAATCCCTACCTGGGAAAGCCTGCGAGGGAAAGCCACAGATCCCTTGATCACACGAAGGAAAGCGTGAAGCACTGCTGCTTACAAGGCTCGGAAGGGAAATCACACGTGCAATGCACGCCACTTCGAGACGAGGACTTACTCCCCTGGGAGCCTCCAGAAGAACGCCCGCAAGAATCCATGTCAGCACTGGAAGCGAATCCTCAGGTTCCCGGCACCGACATCCACACAAGGTCCGTTAGGGCGCGCCGGCATCGACGGGAAGAGGAATCCCGAGAGGCTCCGCCAGAGCAACTCGCATGGGGAGCTGGCCTTTCCTGAGGGCCAGCCAAGAGCGGTCCTGAGGTCCCCGGTCGTAAGTCGAGAGTACCTTGCCGTAGCGCTTCGAGAAATCGCAGAGAGGTTCTCCCTCCAGGCGAGATGAGGCTGCATTTCCGCCGTGCCGTCACGAAGGCTAATCACATCTAACACCTGGAACTTCCAAAGGGTCCTATCAACCCTTGCTGCAACTGTCAGAGTTCCGCTCGACATACCTCGTTCTCCCAAATCGAAGAGGGAGCACGACGAGAGTCCGCCCACGATCCAGAAGGAGCCGCCGTTTGCGCCCTCCTAGCTCGAGAGAAGGATCCTTTCGGCCCTGCGTGGTCCGGGAAAAGAATTTCCCCGCGTTCCGGCGGTCGCATCTCAAGAAGAGGCCCGCTCGTCGACAGGAAGGAAGAGAGGAACTGCATGGGTCGTGCACCCATTCCGCGCTGAGTGCCACCGACAGATGTCTCAGTCCCATTCGCAGGGAAACGCTGTTTTGCCGCTGCACTGCCTCGACTTTCAAGCGTAAGGACGATCGACTCAACCACGGTGGCACTGACAGGCCCTGTGGGAAAGCTTGTGGGAAAGCCTGCTTGGGAAAGCCTGCGAGGGAAAAGCCAGCAGATCACTTGATCCTCGCGAAGGGAAGCGTGACACTGGCTGATACTACAGCTCTGGAGGAAAGCGGCGACAGGTGGCATCGACGCCCACTCTAGACGAGCGACTGACTCCCCTGGGGGAGACTCACATTCAGAGGAACCGCCGGTTTCCGCCTGGGCAGGCTCGAAATGAAGGATCCTATCGCTGCCTTAGTCAGTGAAAGTTTTTTCAGGCGTTCCCGTTGGCATCGTCAAGAGGCAGGGCTCTTCAATAGGAGTGCGAAGAAGGTAAACTGCGGGGTCGTGCGCACCATTCCGAAGAGTCCGCCCAGATGTCTCAGTCCATTTCAGAGGAACCTGTTTTGCCCTGCACTGCTGCGAGCTTTTCAGGGCCGAGGATGCCAGTCACACCAATGGTGGCCGTGGGACAGCGCCTGGTGGGAAAGCTCGTGGGAAAGCGCTCGAGGGAAAGCCAAAAGATGCCGTTGATCCGCACGACGGGAAGCGTGACCACATCTGCTACAGCTGGTCCCTTGAGGTCGAACAGGTCTTTAAAAATGTCGAGAGCAACCTGCGCGGGGCAACTCGAGAAAATGCCAAGAGGTTCTGCATGCTCCAGTCTAGATGAGCCATTTTCTCGTGCGGCGTCTCGAAGAGTTAAATCACACCTAAATCTCTGAAACTTCGCTAAAGGGTCCTTCACAACTCTTGCTGCAACTCAAGAAGTTCCCCGAGCATAACCCGTCTCCACGATCGAGAGGAAGCAAGAAAAAAAAAAAGTCGCCCAATCCCAGAGGAGCCCGTTTCCAGCACTCCTAGCTCTTGAGGAGGGATCCTTTCACACTGCGTGGTGTCGGGAAAGAATTCCCGGCGTTTCGCGGTCGCATCTCAAGAGGAGGGCGCTCTCCACAGGAAAGGACGAGAGGAACTCCATAGGTCGTGGGCCACCATTACGAGAGTCCCTCCAGATGTTCTGCAGTCCATTCCAGGGAAACCTGTTTTCGCCTGCACTGCTCCGACTTTCAAGCGCGAGATAGACTCACAACCAAACTGGTGGCACGTGGAAACAGCCCTGTGGGAAGCCTGCGTGGGAAAAGCCTCGTGGGAAACCCACAGACCCCGTGATCCTCGCGGAAGGGAAGCGGGAACTGCTGCTAGCACGCTCGGGAGGAAAGAGCACGTGCATGCCCCGCACGCGATACTCGAGACCTGGACTCTGGCTGGGAGACTCAGAAGTACCGCCAAGATCCATGTCAGAAGCAGAGAGGATCATCGCGTTAGGGGGCACCAACTCCACTGCCAATAGGTCTTAAGGACGGTGGGCATCCGACGGGAGAGAAATCCCAAGAAAGGACCACGAGCAAGCTGAGCATGGGGACTGGCCTTTCCCTGAGGCCACCGAGAGCGGGTCCCGGAGGTCCTCTTCCGTAATCGAGAGCACTTGCCGCAACTCGAGAAAATCCAGGAGGTTACCCCCTCCAGGCGAGATGACGCCCGGTTTCGCACACTGAGGCGTCTTCGAAGCTAATCACACCTAAACTTCTGGAACTTCCAAAAGCGGTCCTTCAGCACCGCCTTGCTGCAACTGCAAGAAGTACCCGACATAACCGTCTCCGACTGCGAAAGAATAAGCACGAGAGTCCCGCCACATCCAGAGGAGCCTCGTTTCCGCCTCATAGCTCGAGAGGAGGATCCTTTCCCTGCGTGGTAGTCAAGAATTCGCCGGGTTCCCGTCGCTTCTGAAGAGGTTAGGCCGCTCTCGCCACAGGAGAGGCGAGAGAAACTCGCCGGGTCGTGCCACCGTTAATAGAGTCCCCCAGAAATCTCAGTCCATTCCAAGAGAAGCCTGTTTTCGGCCTGTGCCTACACTCACACTTTGCAAGCCGAGGATGCGACTCACTAAAAACAGTGCCACGTGGGATAAGCCTGTGGGAAAGCATCGTTGGAAAGCCTGGTGGGAAGCCTCGAGGGAAAAAGCACAGATTCCGTTGATCCTCAGAGATGGGAAGCGCTGACACTGGCTGACTACAGCTTGGGAGAAAGAAGGCAGGTGATGCCCACAAAAGAGACGAGGATGACTTCCGCTGGGGAAGACCCGCAGAAGTACCCAAAAGTCCATGTCAGCACTGGAGAGGAATCCTCAGGTTCCGGCACCGACTCCACAACAAGGTCTTAGGTACCGACATTGGACGGAGAGGAATCCCGAGAGGCCATGAGGCCACTAGAATGGGGTCCTAACCTTTCCTGAAGGCCACCAGAGCGGGTCGCTGAGGTCCGCCTGTCGTAAGTCGAGAGCACCTTCGGGCAACTCGAGAAATCCAGGAAGGTTCTGCCCGGCTCCCAGGCGAGATGAGGCCGCCATTTCCGCTGAAGCGTGGTCGAGGCTAATCATGTATCCCTCTGGGAACTTCCAAGGGTGCATCAAACGCCTTGATGGCAACTCAAGAAGTTCCCCAAACATTACGCGTCCCTCCACTCGAGAGGAAAGGCAGGAGAGTTCGCCTACATCCAAAGGAGCCCTGGTTTCCGCCTCCTAGCTCGAAGGAGGGGATCCTGCTACCTGCGTATTCCGGGAAAGGAATTCCCGGCGTTCCCGGTGGCATCCTCAGAGGGCGCTCTCCACAGGAAAGGCGGAGAGGAACTCCAGGGTCTGGCCAATAACCATTCCAGAGTCCCAGCAGGATGTCTCAGTCCATTCCAGGGAAACCTGTTTTCCGCTGGCACTGGCCTCGCCTTTCAAGCTGAGGATCGAACTCACACCGCAACGGCGTGGCAACGTGGCACAGCCCTGGGGAAAGCTTCGTGGGAAAGCTCGATTGAGGAAAGCCTCGAGCGAAGCCACAGATCCCTTGATCCACTCGAATGGAAGCCAGTGAAAACGCTGATACAGCCGGGAGGAAAGCGAACGGTGCAATGCCCCCACTGTATTGCCCCGCACTCGAGACGTAGGACTGACTGCCCACCTGGGAGACTCCGAGAAGTACCCCAGAATGCCCATGTCACCTCGAGAGGATCTTCAGGTTCAGGCACGCGGCTCCAACACAAGTTCTTAGGCCGCCTGCAATCGAAGGGAAGAATAGAATCCCGAGAGCCCCCGAGACACTCGCATGGAGGACCTGCCTTTCCTGAGCGCACCAGAGCGGGTCCCGCTGTGCTTTCCCACTGGAGGCTTTCCACGTGTCCCTGGTCCCACGTGCCCGTGGTGTGCAGTCCGATCCTCGCTTGAAAGTCGGACCGTGCAGGGAAAAACAGGTTTCCCTGGAATGGACTGAGACAATCTGGGGGACTCTGGAATGGTGGCACGACCCTAGCAGTTCCTCTCCCTTTCCTGTGGAGAGCGCCTCCTCTTGAGATGGCGACGGAACAGCCGGGAATCTTTTTCCCGACCACGCAGGAAAGGACCTACCTCTCGAGCTAGGAGCGCGGAAAGGGCTCCTCTGGATGTGGCGGGACTTCGTGGCTTCCTCTCGAGTGGAGACGGGTATGTCGGGGAACTCTTGAGTTGCAGCAAGGGTGTGAAGGACCCTTTGGAAAGTTCAAGAGGGTTTAGGTGTGATGTAGCCTGAGACGCCTCAGGGCGGAAATGGGCCGTCATCTCGCCTGGAGGGGTAGAACCTCCTGGATTTCTCGAGATTGCGCAGGTGATGCTCTCGACTTACGACGGGGACCTCTCAGGGACCCGCTCTGGTGGCCTCAGGAAGGCCAGTCCCCATGCGAGTTGCTCTCCGGGGCCTCTGGGATTCCTCTCTCCCGTCGATGGCTGGTGGCCTAAGACCTTGTGTGGAGTGGTGCCGAATACCTGAGGATTCCTCTCCAGTGCTGACATGGAATATTGGGTATTCTGGAGTCTCCCCAGGGGAGTCAGTCCCTCGTCTCGAGTGGGGGCATGCAAGGCCGGCTTTCCTCCGAGCTGTAGCAGCAGTGTCCCGCTTCCATTCGCGTGGATCAAGGGATCTGTGGGCTTTCCTCGAGGCTTTCCCGAGGCTTTTTCACGAGCTTTCCCGAGGCCTTCCCACAGGGTGTCCCATCGTGCCACGTGGTGAATGGATCCTCGGCTTGAAAGGCGAGGCAGTGCAGGGAAAACAGGTTTCTCTGGAATGGACGAGACATCTGGGAGAACTCTGGAATTTGGCACGACCCTGGAGTCCTCTCGCCTTTCCTGTGGGAGAGCGCCTGCCTCTTGAGATGCGACGGGAAACGCCGGAATTCTTTCCCGAACACGGCAGGGAAAGGATCCCTCCTCCTCAGAGCTAGGAGGCGGAAACGGGGCTGCCTCTGGATGTGGCCGGGACTGCTGCGTGGCTTCCTCTCGAGTGAGACGGGTATGTCGGGGAACTTCTTGAGTATGCAGAAGCGGTGTGAAGGGACCGCTTTGGAAGTTCCAGAGGTTATTGTGTGATTAGACTCCGAGACGTCCTCAGCGGAAATGGGCTCATCGTCGCCTGGAGGGAGAAGCCTGCCTGGATTTTCTCGAGTTGCGGCAGGTGCTCTTCGACTTTACAACGGGGGACCTCAGGGACCCCGCTCTGGTGGCCTCAGGAAGGCCATCCCATGCGAGTTGCTCGGGGCACTCTCGGATTCCTCTCCTATCGATGCTGAAGGGCCTAAAGACCTTGTTGTGGAGTCAGTGGCCGGAACCTGAGGATTCCTCTCCAGGTGCTGACATGGATCTTGGGTATTCTGGAGTCCCCCGCAAGGGCGAGTCAGTCCTTGTCTCGAGTGGGTGCATGCACGTGTGCTTTCCTCCCGAGCTGTAGCAGCAGTGTCACGCTTTCCCTTCCGTGGATCAGGATCTGATTCTTTTTCCCTCGAGGGCTTTCCGAGCTCTTTCCCAACGAGGCTTTGCTTACAGGCCTGTCCCACGTGCCACGTTTTGTGAGTCGATCTCAGCCTGAAAGTCGAGGCAGTGGCAGGGAAAGATAGTTTCCCTGAGAATGGACTGAGACATCTTAGGATCTGGGATGGTGGCACGACGCCTCGGAGTTCATCTCTCGCTTTCCTGTGGAAGCGCTCCCTCTGAGATGCGACGGGAAGCCAAGGAATTTCTTCCCGACCACGCAGGAAATGATCCCTCCTCTCCGGAGCTAGGAGGCGGAAAGGGGCTCCTCTGGATGTGTGCGGACTCTCGTGCTTCCTCTGAGTAGACGGGAATGTCGGGGAACTTCTTGAGTTGCAGCAAGGGTGTGAAGGACCGCTTTGGAAAGTTGCCAAGAGTTTAGGTGTCATTAGGCCTGGAGACGCCTGCAGCGTGAAATGGGCGTCATCTCGCCTGGAGGGGTAACGCTCATGGATTTTTCTGGAGTTCCAGCATTTGCTCTGGACTTACGACAGGGACCATCAGTGACGCTCTCTGGTGGCCCTCAGGAAAGGCCAGTCCGCCCATGGAGTTGCTCGTGGGGCCTTTCGGGATTCGCTATCTCCGTCGATGCTGGGTGCCTAAGAAATCTTGTGTGGAGTTCGTGCGGAACCCTGAGGATTTCTCTCCAGTGCTGACAATGGATGCTTGTGGGTACTTCTGAAGTCTGCCCCAGGGGAGTCAGTCCTCGTCTCAAGTGGGGAATGCACGTGTTCTTTCTGTCCCGAGGCTGTAAGCAGCGTGTCAGCGGTTTTCCTTCGCGTGATTCAAGGTGATCTGTGGGCTTTCCCCACGAGTGGCTTTCCCACGAGGCTTTCCCCACAGGGCTGTCCACGTGCGCACCGCTGGTGTGAGTCGATTCTCGATTGAAAGTCGAGGCAGTGTAGGGAAAACTGGTTTCGCCTGCTGAATGGACTGTAACTCTGAGGGGACTCTGGGAATGGTGGCAGCGACCGCCGAGTTCCATCTCGCTTTGCCTGTGGAGAGCGCGCTCCCTCTGAGTCTGCTGATACAGGCAAGTCTGGGAATTCTTTCCCGACCAGCAGGAAAGGATCCTCCTCTACGGACCTATGAGGCGGAGAAAGGGGCTTCCTCTGGATGGTGCGGGCTTCATCGATGCTTCCCTCGAGTGGGAGCGGGTTAATGTCGGGGAGAATTAATTGAAGTTGCACAGGCAAGGTGTGAAGGACGCCTTTTGAAGTTGTTCTGAGATGTTAGGTGTTGATTAGCCTCGAGATCGCCTAGCGGAAACTGGGCGCTCATCTCGCCTGCGAGGGGAAAACCGGTCCTGAATTTTCTACGGAGTTGCGGCACGTGCTCTTCGATACGACGGGACCTCAGGACCCGCTACTGTCGCCTCAAGAAAGGCAGTCCCATTGACTGAGTTTACTCCGGGGCCTCACGGTTCTCTCCCCCGTCAAATGCCGGGCCTAGACGCTTGTGTGGAAGTTGGTGGGGAGACCTGAGATTCCTTCGCAGTGTGACATGTGGATCTTCGGGGCTAATCTGGTGCTCCTCCAGAGGAGTCATCTCGTCCTCGAGTGGGGGTCATGCTTTGCCTGAATTCGCTCCCGAGCTGTAAAGGCAGCAAGTTCCATGGTCCCTTCTCCGTGGATCAGCGGATTATGGGCTTTCCCGTCGAGCTTTCCATGATTCTTCCATGAGGCTTTCC
>NW_017211907.1:0-17196 GCF_001704415.2 Capra hircus
GGAAGGAAAGCCACGTGCCATGCCCCACTCGCGGACGCAGACTGGACTCCCCTGGGGAGACACAGAAGTACCCCAAGATCCATGTCAGCACTGGAGAGAAATCCTCAGGTTCCGGCACCGAATCCACACAAAATTTTAGGCCCCAGCATCGACGGGATAGGAATCCCGAGAGGCCACGAGCAACTCGCATGG
Source organism: Capra hircus (assembly GCF_001704415.2). Classification (NCBI taxonomy): domain Eukaryota; kingdom Metazoa; phylum Chordata; class Mammalia; order Artiodactyla; family Bovidae; genus Capra; species Capra hircus. The sequence goes on from NW_017211907.1 coordinate 193, forward strand.
GGACTGGCCTTTCCTGAGGCCGCCAGAGTGGGTCCCTCAGGTCCGCGTCGTAAGTCGAGAGCACCTGCCGCAACTAAGAAAATCCAGGAGGTTCTCCCCTCCAGGCGATATGAGGCCCATTTCCACTGAGGCGTCTCGAGTCTAATCACACCTAACCTCTAGAACTTCCAAAGGGTCCTTCACACCCTTGCTGGAACTCAAGAAGTTCCCCGACATACCCGTCTCCACTCGAGAGGAAGCACGAGATTCCCGCCCACATTCAGAGGAGCCCCGTTTCCGCCTCCTAGCTCGAGAGGAGGGATCCTTTCCCTGCGTGTTCGGGAAAGAATTTCCGGCGTTTCCGTCGCATCTCACGAGGAGGCGCTCTCCACAAGAAAGACGAGAGAAACTCCAGGGTCGTGCCACCATTCCCAGAGTCCCCCAGATGTCTCAGTCCTTTCCAGGGAAACCTGTTTGCCTGCACTGCCTCGACTTTCAAGCCGAGGATAGATTCACACCACGGTGGCACGTGGGACAGCCCTGTTGGAAAGCCTCGTGGGAAAACTCGTTGGAAAGCCTCGAGGGAAAGCCACATATCCCTTGATCCACGCCTATGGAAGCGTGACACTGCTGCTACAGCTCGGGAGGAAAGCCCACGTGCATGCCCCCACTCGAGACGAGGACTGACTCCCCTGGGGTGACTCCAGAAGTACCGCAATATCTATGTCAGCACTGGAGAGGAATCCTCAGGTTCGGCACCGATTACACACACGGTCTTAGGCCCCGGCATCAACGGGAGAGGAATCCGAGAGGCCCCCGAGCAACTGGCATGGGGACTGGCCTTTCCTGAGGCCACCAGAGAGGGGTCACTGAGGTCCCTGTCGTAAGTCGAGAGCAAATGCTGGAACTCCAGAAAATCCATGAGGTTACCCCTCCAGGCGAGATGACGCCCATTTCCGCTGAGGCGTCTCCAGGCTAATGACACCTAAACTCTGGAACTTCCAAAGGGTCCTTCACACCCTTGCTGCAACTCAAGAAGTTCCCCGACATTCCCGTCTCCACTCGAGAGGAAGCACGAGAGTACCGCACACATCCAGAGGAGCCCCTTTTCCGCCTCCTAGCTCGAGAGGAGGGATCCTTTCCCTGCGTGGTCGGGAAAGAATTCCTGGCATTCCGTCGCATCTCATGGGGAGGCGCTCTCCACAAGAAAGGCGAGATGAACTCCAGGGTCGTGCCACCATACCCAGAGTCCCCCAGATGTCTCAGTCCATTCCAGGGAAAACTCTTTTCCCTGCACTGCCTCGACTTTCACGCTGAGGATCGACTCACAAAACGGTGGCACGTGGGACAGCCCTGTAGCAAAGCCTCGTGGGAAAGACTCGAGGAAAGCCTCGAGGGAAAGAAACAGATCCCATGATCCACGCGAAGGAAAGTGACACTGCTGCTACAGCTCGGGAGGAAAGCACACGTGCATGCCCCACTCGAGACAAGGACTGACTGCCCTGGGAGACTCCAGAAATACCCCAAGATCCATGTCAGCACTGGAGAGGAATCCTCAGGTTCCGGCACCGACTCCACACAAGGTCTTAGGCCCAGCATCGACAGGAGAGGAATCCGAGAGGCCCCGAGCAACTCGCATGGGGACTGGCCTTTCCTGAGGCCACCAGAGCGGGTCCCTGAGGTCCCCGTTGTAAGTCGAGAGCACCTGCCGCAACTCGAGAAAATCCAGGAGGTTCTCCCCTCCAGGCGAGATGAGGCCCATTTCCGCTGAGGCGTCTCGAGCTAATAACAATTAACATCTGGAACTTCCAAAGGGTCCTTCACACCCTTCTGCAACTCAAGAAGTTCCCCGACATACCCGTCTCCACTCGAGAGGAAGCACGAGAGTCCCGCCCACATCCAGAGGAGCCCCGTTTCCACCTCCTAGCTTGAGAGGAGGGATCCTTTCCCTGCGTGTTCGGGAAAGAATTCCCGGCGTTCCCGTCGCATCTCAAGAGGAGGCGCTCCCACAGGAAAGGCGAGAGGATCTCCAGGGTCGTGCCAAATTCCCAGAGTCTCCCAGATGTCTCAGTCCATTCCAGAGAAACCTTTTTCCCTGCACTGCCTCGGCTTTCAAGCCGAGGATCCATTTACGCCACGGTGGCACGTGGGACATCCCTGTGGGAAAGCTCGAGGGAAAGCATCGTGAAAGCCTCCAGGGAAAGCCTCGAGGGAAAGCCACAGATCCCTTGATCCACGCGAAGGGAAGCGTGACACTGCTGCTACAGCTCGGGAGGAAAGCGCATGTGCATGCCCCCACTCGAGACGAGGACTGACTCCCCTGGGGAGACTCCAGAAGTACCCCAAGATCCATGTCAGCACTGGAGAGGAATCCTCAGGTTCCGGCACCCACTCCACACAAGGTCTTAGGCACCGGCATCGACGGGAGAGGAACCCCAAGAGGCCCCGGAGAAACTCGCATGGGGGACTGGCCTTTCCTGAGGCCACCAGAGCGGGTCCCTGAGGTCCCCGTCGTAAGTCGAGATCACCTGCCGCAACTCGAGAATATCCAGGAGGTTCTCCCCTCCAGGCGAGATGAGGCCCATTTCCTCTGAGGCGTCTCAGGCTAATCACACCTAACCTCTAGAACTTCCAAAGGGTCCCTCACACCCTTGCTACAACTCAAGAAGTTCCCCGACATACCCGTCTCCACTCGAGAGAAGGCACGAGAGTCCCGCCCACATCCAGAGGAGCACCGTTTCCGGCTCCTAGCTCGAGAGGAGGGATCCTTTCTCTGCGCGGTCGGGAAAGAATTCCCGGCGTTCCCGTCGCATCTCAAGAGGAGGCGCTCTCCACAGGAAAGGCGAGAGGAACTGCAGGGTCGTGCCACCATTCCCTGAGTCCCCCAGATGTCTCAGTCCATTCCAGGGAAACCTGTTTTCCCTGCACTGCCTCGACATTCAAGCGAGGATCGACTGACACCACGGTTGCACGTGGGACAGCCATGTGGGAAAGCCTCGTGGGAAAGCCTCGTGGGAAAGCCACAGGGACCCGCTCTGGTGGCCTCAGGAAAGGCCAGTCCCCATGCGAGTTGCTCGGGGCTCTCGGGATTCCTCCCTTCGATGCAGGGGCCTAAGAACTTGTGTGGAGCCGGTGCCTGAACCTGAAGATTCCTCTCCAGAGGTGACATGGATCTGGGGTATCTTCTGGAGTCTCCCCAGTGGAATCAGTCCTCGTCTGGAGTGGGGGCATGCACGTGCTCTTTCCTCCCGATCTGTAGCAGCAGTGTCACGCTTCCCTTCGTGTGGATCAAGGGATCAGGGCTTTCCCTCGAGGGTTTTTTTTCCCACGAGGCTTTCCCACAGGGCTGTCCAAACTGCCACTGTGGTGTGAGTCGATCCTCGGCTTGAAAGTCGAGGCAGTGCAGGGAAAACTGGTTTTCCTGGAATGGACTGAGACATCTGGGGGACTCTGGGAATGGTGGCACGACCCTGCAGTTCCTCTCGCCTTTCCTGTGAGAGCGCCTCCTCTTGAGATGCGACGGGAAGGCCGGGAATTCTTTCCCGACCATGCAGGGAAAGGATCCCTCCCTCGAGCTAGGAGGCGGAAACGGGGCTCCTCTGGATGTGGGCGGGACTCTCGTGCTTCCTCTCGAGTGGAGACGTGTATGTCGGGGATCTTCTTGAGTTGCAGCAAGGGTGTGAAGGACCCTTTGGAAGTTCCAGTGATAGGTGTGATTAGCCTTGAGACGCCTCAGCGGAAATGGGCTCATCTCGCCTGGAGGGGAGAACCTCCTGGATTTTCTCGAGTTTGGGCACTCTCGACTTACGACGGGACCTCAGGGACCCGCTCTGGTGGCCTCAGGAAAGGCCAGTCCCCATGCGAGTTGTTCGGGGTCCTCTCGGGATTCCTCTCCCGTCGATGCTGGGCGTAAGACCTTGTGTGGAGTCAGTGCCGGAACCTGAGGATCCCTCTCCAGTGCTGACATGGATCTTGGGAAACTTCTGGAGTCTCCCCAGGGGAGTCAGTCCTCGTCTCGAGTGGGGGCATGCACGTACGCTTTCCTCCCGATCTGTAGCAACAGTGTCGCGCTTCCCTTCGCGTGGATCAAGGGATCAGGGGCATTCCCACGAGGTTTCCCTCAGAGCTGTCCTACGTTCCACCGTGGTGTGTGTCGATCCTCGGCTTGAAAGTCGAGGCAGTGCAGGGAAAACAGGTTTCCCTGGAATGGACGGAGATATCTGGGGGACTCTGGGAATGGTGGTACGACCCTGGAGTTCCTCTCGCCTTTTCCTGTGGAGAACGCCTCCTCTTGAGATGCGACGGGTAATGCCGGGAATTCTTTCCCGACACGCAGGGAAAGAATCCCTCCTCTCGAGCTAGGAGGCGTAAACGGGGCTCCTCTGGATGTGGGCAGAAATCTCGTGCTTCCTCTTGAGTGGAGACGGGTATGTCGGGGATCTTCTTGAGTTGTAGCAAGGGTTGAAGGACCCTTTCGAAGTTACAGAGGTTAGGTGTGATTAGCCTCGTGACGCCTCAGCGGAAATGGGCCTCATCTCGCCTGGAGGGGAGAACCTCCAGGATTCTCTTGTTGCGGCAGGTGCTCTCGACTTTCGACGGGGACCTCAGGACCCGCTCTGGTGGCCTCCGGAAAGGCCAGTCCCCATGCTACTTGCTCGGGGCCACACGGGATTCCTCTCCCGTCGATGCTGGGGCCTAAGGACCTTGTGTGAAGTAAGTGCTGGAACCTGAGGATTCCTCTCCAGTGCTGACGTGGATCTGGTGTACTTCTGGAGTCTCCCCAGTGGAGTCAGTCCTCGTCTCCGAGTGGGGGCATGCACGTGCTATTTCCTTCCGAGCTGTAGCAGCAGTGTCGCGCTTCCCTTCGCGTGGATCTAGGGATCTGTGGTCTTTCCCTCGAGGCTTTCCCACGAGGCTTTCCACCAGGGCTGTCCCACGTGCCACCGTGGATGTGAGTCGATCCTCGGTCTTGAAAGTCGACAGTGCAGGGAAACATGTTTCCCTGGAATGGACTGAGACATCTGGGGACTCTGGGAATGGTGGCACGACCTGGATTTCCTCTCGCCTTTCCTGTGGAGAGCGCCTCCTCTTGAGATGCGACGGAAACCCCGGGAATCTTCCCCGACAACGCAGGCAAAGGATCCCTCCTCTCGAGCTAGGAGGCGGAAACCGGAACTCCTCTGGATGTGGGCGGGACTCTCGTGCTTCCTCTCGAGTGGAGACGGGTATGTCGGGGAACTTCTTGAGTTGCAGCAAGGGTGTGAAGGACCCTTTGAAGTTCCAGAGGTTAGGTATGAATAGCCTCGAGACGCCTCAGCGGCAAATGGCCCTCATCTCGCCTGGAGGGGAGAACCTCCTGGATTTTCTCGAGTTGCGGCAGGAGCTGTCGAATTACGACGGGGACCAAGGGACCCGCTCTGGTGGCCTCAGGAAAGGCCAGTCCCCTAAGCGGTTGCTCGGGGCCTCTCAGGATTCCTCTCCCGTCGATGCCGGGGCTAAGACCTTGTGTGGAGTCGTGCCGGAACCTGAGTATTCCTCTCCAGTGCTGACATGGATCTTGGGTACTTCTGAAGTCTCCCCAGGGAGTCAGTCCTCGTCTCGACTGGGGGCATGCACATGGCTTTCCTCCAAGCTGGTAGCACAGTGTCACGCTTCCCTTCGCGTGATCAAGGGATCTGTGGCTTTCCCCTCGAGGCTTTCCCACGAGGCTTTCCCACGAGGCTTTCCCACAGGCTGTCCCACGTGCCACCATGGTGTGAGTCGATCCTCGGCTTGAAAGTCGAGGCAGTGCAGGGAACACAGGTTTCCCTGGAATGGACTGAGACATCTGGGGGACTCTGGGAATGGTGGCACGACCCTGGAGTTCCTCTCGCCTTTCCTGTCGAGAGCGTCCTCCTCTTGAGATGCGACGGGAACGCCGGGAATTCTTTCCCCGACACCGCAGGGAAAGGATCCCTCCTCTCGAGCTAGGAGGCGGAAACGGGGCTCCTCTGGATGTGGGCGGGACTCTCGTGCTTCCTCTCGAGTGGAGACGGGTATGTCGGGGGAACTTCTTGAGTTGCAGCAAGGGTGTGAAGGACCCTTTGGAAGTTCCAGAGGTTAGGTGTGATTAGCCTCCGAGACGCCTCAGCGGAAATGGGGCCCTCATCTCGCCTGGAGGGAGAAACTCCCTGGATTTTCTCGAGTTGCGGCAGGTGCTCTCGACTTACGACGGGGACCTCAGGGACCCGCTCTGGTGGCCTCAGGAAAGGCCAGTCCCCATGCGAGTTGCTCCGGGGCCTCTCCGGATTACTCTCCCGTCGATGCCGGGGCCTAAGACTCTTGTGTGGAAGTCCGGTGGCCGGAACCTGATGATTCCTCTCGCAGTGCTGACATGGATCTTCGGCGGTACTTCTGGAGTCTCCCCAGGGGAGTCAGTCCTCGTCTCGAGTGGGGCATGCACGTGCGCTTTCCTCCCGAGCTGTAGCAGCAGTGTCACGCTTCCCTTCGCGTGGAATCAAGGGATCTGTGGCTTTCCTCGAGGCATTTCCCAAGAGGCTTTCCCACGAGGCTTTCCCACAGGGCTGTCCCACGTGCCACCGTGGTGTGAGTCTGATCCTCGGCTTGAAAGTCGAGGCAGTGGCAGGGAAAAACAGGTTTCCCTGGAATGGACTGAGACATCTGGGGACTCTGGGAATGGTGGCACGACCCTGGAGTTCCTCTCGCCTTTTCCTGTGGAGAGCGCCTCCTCTTGAGATGCGACGGGAACGTCGCGAATTCTTTCCGGACCACGCAGGGAAAGGATCCCTCCTCTCGAGCTAGGAGGCGGAAACGGGGCTCCTCTGGATGTGGGCGGGACTCTCCGTGCTTCCTCTCGAGTGGAGACGGGTATGTCGGGGAACTTCTTGAGTTGCAGCAAGGGTGTGAAGGACCCTTTGGAAGTTCCAGAGGTTTTAGGTGTGATTTAGCCCTCGAGACGCCTCAGCGGAAATGGCCTCATCTCGCCTGGAGGGGAGAACCTCCTGGATTTTCTCGAGTTGTGGCAGGTGCTCTCGACTTACGACGGGGACCTCAGGGACCCGCTCTGGTGGCCTCAGGAAAGGCCAGTCCCCATGCGAGTTGCTCTGGGGCCCTCTCGGCGATTCCTCTCCCGTCGATGCTCGGGCCTAAGATCTTGTGTGGAGTCAGTGTCGGAACCTGAGGATTCCTCTCCAGTGCTGACATGGATCTTGGGTACTTCTGGAGTCTCCCCAGGGAGTCAGTCCTCGTCTCGAGTGGGGGCATGCACGTGCGCTTTCCTCCCGAGCTGTAGCAGCAGTGTCACGCTTCCCTTCGCGTGGATCAAGGGATCTGTGGCTTTCCCTCGTAGGCTTTCCCACGAGGCTTTCCCACCGAGGCTTTCCCACAGGGCTTGTCCACGTGCCACCGTGGTGTGAGTCGATCCTCGGCTTGAAAGTCGAGGCAGTGCAGGGAAAACAGGTTTCCCTGGAATGGACTGAGACATCTGGGGGACTCTGGGAATGGTGGCACGACCCTGGAATTCCTCTCGCCTTTCCTGTGGAGAGCGCCTCCTCTTGAGATGCGACGGGAACGCCCGGGAATTCTTTCCCGACACGCAGGGAAAGGATCCCTCCTCTCGAGCTAGGAGGCGGAAACGGGGCTCCTCTGGATGTGGGCGGGACTCTCGTGCTTCCTCTCGAGTGGAGACCGGGTATGTCGGGGAACTTCTTGAGTTGCAGCAAGGGTGTGAAGGACCCTTTGGAAGTTCCAGAGTGTTAGGTGTGATTAGCCTCGAGACGCCTCAGCGGAAATGGGCCTCATCTCGCCTGGAGGGGAGAACCTCCTGGATTTTCTCGAGTTGCGGCAGGTGCTCTCGACTTAACGACGGGGACCTCAGGTGACCCGCTCTGGTGGGCCTCAGGAAAGGCCAGTCCCATGCGAGTCTGCTCGGGGCCCTCTCGGGATTCCTCTCCCGTCGATGCCGGGGCCTAAGACCTTGTGTGAAGTCGGTGCCGGAACCTGAGGATTCCTCTCCCAGTGCTGACATGGATCTTGGGGTACTTCTGGAGTCTCCCCAGGGGAGTCAGTCCTCGTCTCGAGTGGGGCATGCACGTGCGCTTTCCTTCCGAGCTGTAGCAGCAGTGTCACGCTTCCCTTCGCCGTGGATCAAGGGATCTGTGGCTTTCCTCTGAGGCTTTCCCACGAGGCTTACCCACAGGGCTGTCCCACGTGCCACCGTGGTTGTAGTCGATCCTCGCTTGAAAGTCGAGGCAGTGCAGGGAGAACAGGTTTCCCTGGAATGGACTGAGACATCTGGGGGACTCTGGGAATGGTGGCACGACCCTGGAGTTCCTCTCGCCTTTCCTGTGGAGAGCGCCTCCTCTTGAGATGCGACGGGAACGCCGGGAATTCTTTTCCCGACCACGCAGGGAAAGGATCCCTCCTCTCGAGCTAGGAGGCGGAAACGGGGCTCCTCTGGATGTGGGCGGGACTCTCGTGCTTCCTCTCGAGTGGAGACGGGTATGTCGGGGAACTTTTGAGTTGCAGCAAGGGTGTGAAGGTACCCTTTGGAAAGTTCCAGAGGTTAGGTGTGATTAGCCTCGGAGACACCTCAGCGGAAATGAGCCTCATCTCGCCTGGAGGGAGAACCTCCTGATTTTCTCGAGTTGTCGGCAGGTGCTCTCGACTTACGACGGGGACCTCAGGGACCGCTCTGGTGGCCTCAGGAAAGGCCAGTCCCCATGCGAGTTGCTCGGGGGCCTCTCGGGATTCCTCTCCCGTCGATGCCGGGGCCTAAGACCTTGTGTGGAAGTCCGTGCCGGAACCTGAGGATTCCTCTCCAGTGCTGACATGGATCTTGGGGTACTTCTGGAGTCTCCCCAGGGAGTCAGTCCTCGTCTCGAGTGGGGCATGCACGTGCGCTTTCCTCCCGAGCTGTAGCAGCAGTGTCAGCGCTTCCCTTCGCGTGGATCAAGGGATCTGTGGCTTTCCCTCGAGGCTTTCCCACTGAGGCTTTCCCACAGGGCTTCCCACTGGTTTCCCACGTGCCAATGTGTGTGAGTCGATCCTCGGCTTGAAAGTCGAGGCAGTGCAGGGAAAACAGGTTTCCCTGGAATGGACTGAGACATCTGGGGACTCTGGGAATGGTGGCACGACCCTGGAGTTCCTCTCGCCTTTCCTGTGGAGAGCGCCTCCTCTTGAGATGCGACGGGAACGCCGGGAATTCTTTCCCGACCACGCAGGGAAAGGATCCCTCCTCTCGAGCTAGGAGGCGGAAACGGGGCTCCTCTGGATGTGGGCGGGACTCTCGTGCTTCCTCTTGAGTGGAGACGGGTATGTCGGGGAACTTCTTGAGTTGCAGCAAGGCTGTGAAGGACCCTTTGGAAGTTCCAGAGATTAGGGGTGATTAGCCTCCGAGTCGCCTCAGCGGAAATGGGCCTCATCTCGCCTGGAGGGGACTACCTCCTGGATTTTCTCGAGATAGGGCAGTTGCTGCTCGACTTACGACGGGGACCTCAGGACCCGCTCTGGTGGCCTCAGGAAAGGCCAGTCCCCATGCGAGTTGCTCGGGGGCCTCTCGGGATTTCCTCTCCCGTCGATGCCGGGGCCTAAGACCTTGTGTGAGAGTCGGTGCCGGAACCTGAGGATTCCTCTCCAGTGCTGACATGGATCTTGGGGTACTTCTGGAGTCTCTCCCAGGGGAGTCAGTCCTCGTCTCGAGTGGGGGCATGCATGTGCGCTTTCCTCCCGAGCTGTAGCCAGCAGTGTCACGCTTCCCTTCGCGTGGATCAAGGGATCTGTGGCTTTCCCTCGAGCTTTCCATGAGGCTTTCCCACGAGGCTTTCCCACAGGGCTGTCCCACGTGCCACCGTGGTGTGAGTCGATCCTCGGCTTGAAAGTCGAGGCAGTGCAGGGAAAACAGGTTTCCCTGGAATGGACTGAGACATCTGGGGGACTCTGGGAATGGTGGCACGACCCTGGAGTTCCTCTCGCCTTTCCTGTGGAGAGCGCCTCCTCTTGAGATGCGACGGGAACGCCGGGAATTCTTTGCCGACCACGCAGGAAAGGATCCCTCCTCTCGAGCTAGGAGGCGGAAACGGGCTCCTCTGGATGTGGGCGGGACTCTCGTGCTTCCTCTCGATGGAGACGGGTATGTCGGGGAACTTCTTGAGTTGCAGCAAGGGTGTGAAGGACCCTTTGGAAGTTCCAGAGTTTAGGTGTGATTAGCCTCGAGATCGCCTCAGCGGAAATGGCCTCATCTCGCCTGGAGGGGAGAACCTCCTGGATTTTCTCGAGTTGCGGCAGGTGCTCTCGACTTACGACGGGGACCTCAGGGACCCGCTCTGGTGGCCTCAGGAAAGGCCAGTCCCCATGCGAGTTGCTCGGGGCCTCTCGGGATTCCTCTCCCGTCGATGCCGGGGCCTAAGATCTTGTGTGGAGTCGGTGCCGGAACCTGAGGATTCCTCTCCAGTGCTGACATGGATCTTGGGTACTTCTGGAGTCTCCCCAGGGGAGTCAGTCCTCGTCTCGAGTGGGGGCATGCACGTTGCGCTTTCCTCCCGAGCTGTAGCAGCAGTGTCACGCTTCCCTTCGCGTGGATCAAGGGATCTGTGGCTTTCCCTCGAGGCTTTCCCACGAGGCTTTCCCACGAGGCTTTCCCACAGGGCTGTCCCACGTGCCACCGTGGTGTGAGTCGATCCTCGGCTTGAAAGTCGAGGCAGTGCAGGGAAAACAGGTTTCCCTGGAATGGACTGGAGACATCTGGGGGACTCTGGGAATGGTGGCACGACCCTGGAGTTCCTCTCGCCTTTCCTGTGGAGAGCGCCTCCTCTTGAGATGCGACAGGAACGCCGGGAATTCTTTCCCGACCACGCAGGGAAAGGATCCCTCCTCTCGAGCTAGGAGGCGGAAACGGGGCTCCTCTGGATATGGGCGGGACTCTCGTGCTTCCTCTCGAGTGGAGACGGGTATGTCGGGGAACTTCTTGAGTTGCAGCAAGGGTGTGAAGGATCCTTTGGAAGTTCCAGAGGTTAGGTGTGATTAGCCTCGAGACGTCTCAGCGGAAATGGGCCTCATCTCGCCTGGAGGGAGAACCTCCTGGATTTTCTCGAGTTGCGGCAGGTGCTCTCGACTTACGACGGGGACCTCAGGGACCCGCTCTGGTGGCCTCAGGAAAGGCCAGTCCCCATGCGAGTTGCTCGGGGGCCTCTCGGGATTCCTCTTCCCGTCGATGCCGGGGCCTAAGACCTTGTGTGGAGTCAGTGCCGGAACCTGAGGATTCCTCTCCAGTGCTGACATGGATCTTGGAGGTACTTCTGGAGTCTCCCGCAGGGGAGTCAGTCCTCGTCTCGGATGGGGCATGCACGTGCGCTTTCCTCCCGAGCTGTAGCAGCAGTGTCAGCTTCCCTTCCGTGGATCAAGGGATCTGTGGCTTTCCCTGACTTTCCACGAGGCTTTCCCACGAGGCTTTCCCACATGGCTGTCCCACGTGCCACCGTGGTGTGAGTCGATCCTCGGCTTGAAAGTCGAGGCAGTGCAGGGAAAACAGGTTTCCCTGGAATGGACTGAGACATCTGGGGGACTCTGGGAATGGTGGCACGACCCTGGAGTTCCTCTCGCCTTTCCTGTGGAGAGCGGCCTCCTCTTGAGATGGACGGGAACGCCGGGAATTCTTTCCCGACCACGCAGGGAAAGGATCCTCCTCTCGAGCTAGGAGGCGGAAACGGGGCCTCCTCTGGATGTGGGCGGGACTCTCGTGCTTCCTCTTGAGTGGAGACGGGTATGTCGGGGAACTTCTTGAGTTGCAGCAAGGGTGTGAAGGACCCTTTGGAAGTTCCAGAGGTTAGGTGTGATTAGCTTCGAGACGCCTCAGCGGAAATGGGCCTCATCTCGCCTGGAGGGGATACCTCCTGGATTTTCTCGAGATGCGGCAGGTTGCTCTCGACTTACGACGGGGACCTCAACGGACCGCTCTGGGTGGCCTCAGGAAAGGCCACTCCCCATGCGAATTGTCTCGGGGCCTCTCGGGATTCCTCTCCCGTCGATGCCGGGGCCTAAGACCTTGTGTGGAGTCAGTGCCGGAACCTGAGGATTCCTCTGCCAGTGCTGACATGGATCTTGGGGTACTTCTGGAGTCTCCCCAGGGGAGTCCAGTCCTCTCTCAGAGTGGGGGCATGCACGTGCGCTTTCCTCCCGAGCTGTAGCAGCAGTGTCACGCTTCCCTTACGCGTGGATCAAGGGATCTGTGGCTTTCCCTCGAGGCTTTCCCACGAGGCTTTCCCACGAGGCTTTCCCACATGGTCTGTCCCACGTGCCACCAGTGATGTGAGTCGATCCACGGCTTGAATGTCGAGGCAGTGCAGAGGAAAACAGGTTTCCCTGGAATGGACTGAGACATCTTGGGGACTCTGGGAATGGTGGCACGACCCTGGAGTTTCCTCTCGCCTTTCCTGTGGAGAGCGCCTCCTCCTGAGATGCGACGGGAACGCCGGGAATTCTTTGCCGACCACGAAAGGAAAGGATCCCTCCTTTCGAGCTAGGACGCGGAAACGGGGCCCCTCTGGATGTAGGCGGGACTCTCGTGCTTCCTCTTGAGTGGAGACGGGTATGTCGGGGAACTTCTTGAGTTGCAGCAAGGCTGTGAAGGACCCTTTGGAAGTTCCAGAGATTAGGTGGTGATTAGCTTCCAGTCGCCTCAGCGGAAATGGGCCTCACCTCGCCTGGAGGGGACAACCTCCTGGATTTTCTCGACTTGCGGCAGGTGCTCTCGACTTACGACGGGACCACAGGGACCCGCTCTGGTGGCCTCAGGAAAGGCCAGTCCCCATGCGAATTGCTCGGGGCCTCTCGGGATTCTCTCCCGTCGATGCCGGGGCCTAAGACCTTGTGTGGAAGTCAGTGCCGGAACCTGAGGTTTCCTCTGCCAGTGCTGACATGGAACTTGGGGTACTTCTGGAGTCTCCCCAGGGGAGTCAGTCCTCGTCTCGAGTGGGGGCATGCACGTGCGCTTTCCTCCGCGAGCTGTAGCAGCAGTGTCACGCTTCCCTACGCGTGGATCAAGGGATCTGTGGCTTTCCCTCGAGGCTTTCCCATGAGGCTTTCCCACGAGGCTTTCCCACAGGGCTGTCCAACATGCCATCGCGGTGTGAGTCGATCCTCGGCTTGAAAGTGGAGGCAGTGCAGGGAAAACAGGTTTCCCTTGGAATGGACTGAGACATCTAGGGGACTCTGGGAATGGGGCCTGATACTGGAGTTCCTCTCGCCTTTACTGTGGGAGAGCGCCTCCTCTTGAGATGACGACGGGAACGCTAGGGAATTCTTTCAGGACCACGCAGGGAAAGGATCCCTCCTCTCGAGCTAGCAGGCGGAAACGGGGCCACTCTGGATACGGGCGGGACGCTCGGGTTCCTCTTGAGTGGAGACGGGTATGTCGGGGAACTTCTTGAGTTGCAGCAAGGGTGTGAAGGGACCCTTTGGAAGTTCCAGAGTTTAAGTCTGATTACCCCCTAGTTGTCTCAGCCGAAATGGGCCTCATCTCGCCTGGAGGGGAGAACCTCCTGGATTTTCTCGAGTTGCTGCAGGTGCTCTCGACTTACGACGAGGGCCTCAGGGACCCACTCTGGTGGCCTCAGGAAAGGCCAATCCCCATGCGAGTTTCTCCTGGGCCTCTCGGGATTCCTCTCCCGTCGATGCTGGGGCCTAAGACCTTGTGTGGACTCAGTGACGGAACCTGAGGATTCCTCTCCAGTGCCGACATGGATCTTGTGGTACTTCTGGAGTCTCCCCAGGGGAGTCAGTCCTTGTCTCGAGAGGGGGCATGCACGTGCGATTTCCTCCCGAGCTGTAGCAGCAGTGTCATGCTTCCCTTTTCGTGGATCAAGGGATCTGTGGCTTTCCCTCTAGACTTTCCCATGACACTTTCCCACGAGGCTTCCCACAGGGCTTTCCCACGTGCCACCGTGGTGTGAGTCGATCCTCGGCTTGAAAGTCGAGGCAGTGCAGGGAAAACAGGTTTCCCTGGAATGGACTGAGACTTCCAGGGGACTCTGGGAATTGTGGCACGACCCTGGACTTCCTCTCGCCTTTCCTGTGGAGAGCGCCTCCTCTTGAGATGCAACGGGAACGCCGGGAATTCTTTCCCGACCACGCTGGGAAAGGATCCCTCCCTCGAGCTAGGAAGCGGAAACGGGGCTCCTCTGGATTTGGGCGGGACTCTCGTGCTTCCTCTCGAGTGGAGACGGGTATGTCGGGGAACTTCTTGAGTTGCAGCAAGGGTGAGAAGGACCCTTTGGAAGTTCCAGAGTTTAGGTGTGATTAGCCTCGAGACACCTCAGCGGAAATGGGCCTCATCTCGCCTAGAGGGAGAACCTCCTGGATTTTCTCGAGTTGCGGCAGGTGCTCTCGACTTACGATGGGGACCTCAGTGACCCGCTCTGGTGGCCTCAGGACAAGGCCAGTCCGCATGCGAGTTGCTCTGGGGCCTCTCGGGATTCCTCTCCCGTAGATGCCGGGGCCTAACACTTGTGTGGAGTCAGTGCCGGAACCTGAGGATTCCTCCCAGTGCTGACATGGATCTTGGGGTACTTCTGGAGTCTCCCCAGGGGAGTCAGTCCTCGTCTCGAGTGGGGCCATGCACGTGCGCTTACCTCCCGAGCTGTAGCAGCAGTGTCACGTTTCCCTTCGCGTGGATCAAGGGATCTGTGGCTTTCCCTCGAGGCTTTCCCACGAGGCTTTCCCCCAGGGCTGTCCCACGTGCCACTGTGGTGTGAGTCGATCCTCGGCTTGAAAGTCGAGGCAGTGCAGGGAATACAGGTTTCCCTGGAAAGGACTGAGACATCTGGGGGACTCTGGGAAATGGTGGCACGACCCTGGAGTTCCTCTTGCTTTTCCTGTGGAGAGCGCCTCTTCTTGAATGCGTTGGGAACGCCGGGAATTCTTTCCCGACCACCAGGGAAAGGATCAATCCTCTCGAGCTATGAGGCGGAAACAGGGCTCCTCTGGATGTGGGCGGGACTCTCGTGCTTCCTCTTGAGTGGAGACGGGTATGTCGGGGAACTTCTTGAGTTGTAGCAAGGGTGTGAAGGTCCCTTTGGAAGTTCCAGTGGTTAGGTGTGATTTTCCTGGAGACGCCTCAGCGGAAATGGGCCTCATCTCGCCTGGAGGGGAGAACATCCTGGATTTTCTCGAGGTGTGGCAGGTGCTCTGGACTTACGACGGGGACCTCAGGGATCCGCTCTGGTGGCCTCAGGAAAGGCCAGTCCCCATGCGAGTTGTTCGGGGCCTCTCGGGATTCCTCTCCCATCGATGCTGGGGCCTAAGACCTTGTGTGGACTCAGTGCCGGAACCTGAGGATTCCTCTCCAGTGCAGACATGGATCTTGGTGTAATTCTGGAGTCTCCCCAACGCAGTCAGTCCTCCTCTCGAGTGGAGGCATGCACGTGCGCTTTCCTCTCGATGCTGTAGCAGCAGTGTCGCGCTTCCCTTCGCGTGGATCAAGGGATCTGTGTCTTTCCCTCGAGGCTTTCCCACGAGGCTTTCCCACAGGGCTGTCCCACGTGCCACCGTGGTGTGAGTCGATCCTCGGCTTGAAAGTCGAGGCAGTGCACGGAAAACAGCTTTCCCTGGAATGGACTGAGACTTCCAGGGGACTCTGGGAATGGTGGCCCGACCCTGGAGTTCCTCTCGCCTTTCCTCTGGAGAGCGCCTCCTCTTGAGATGCAACGGAAACGCCGGGAATTCTTTCCCGACCACGCTGGGAAAGGATTCCCTCCCCTCGAGCTAGGAGGCGGAAACGGGGCTCCTCTGGATTTGGGCGGGACTCTCGTGCTTCCTCTCGAGTGGAGACGGGTGTGTCGGGGAACTTCTTGAGTTGCAGCAAGGGTGTGAAGGACCCTTTGGAAGTTCCAGAGTTTAGGTGTGATTAGCCTCGAGACACCTCAGCGGAAATGGGCCTCATCTCGCCTGGAGGGGAAAACCTCCTGGATTTTCTCGAGTTGCGGCAGGTGCTCTCGACTTACGACGGGGACCTCAAGGAACCGCTCTGATGGCCTCAGGAAAGGCAAGTCCCCATGCGAGTTGCCCGGGGGCCTCTCGGGATTCCTCTCCCGTCGATGCTGGCGCCTTAGATCTTGTGTGGAGTGGGTGCCGGAAACTGAGGATTCCTCTCCAGTGTTGACATGGATCTTGGGGTACTTCTGGAGTCTCTCCAGGCGAATCAGTCCTTGTCTCGAGTGGGGGCATGCACGTGCTCTTTCCTCCGAGCTGTAGCAGCACTGTCACGCTTCCCTTCGCGTGGATCAAGGGATCTGTGGCTTTCCCTCGAGGCTTTCCCACGAGGCTTTCCCACGAGGCTTTCCCACAGGGCTGTCCCACGTGCCACCGTGGTTTGAGTCGATCCTCGGCCTTGAAAGTCGAGGCAGTGCAGGGAAAAAGGTTTCCCTGAATGGACTGAGATATCTGGGGGACTCTGGAATGGTGGCACGACCCTGGAGTTCCTCTCGCATTTCCTGTGGAGAGCGCCTCCTCTTGAGATGCGAGGGGAACGCCGGGAATTCATTCCCGACCACGCAGGGAAAGGATCCCTCCTCTCCAGCTAGGAGGCGGAAACGGGCTCCTCTGGATGTGGGCGGGACTCTCGTGCTTCCTCTCGAGTGGAGACAGGTATGTCGGGGAACTTCTTGAGTTGCAGCAAGGTTGTGAAGGACCCTTTGGAAGTTCCAAATGTTAGATGTGATTAGTCTCGAGACCCCTCAGCGGAAATGGTCCTCATCTCGCCTGGAGGGGAGAACCTCCTGGATTTTGTCGAGTTGCGGAAGGTGCTCTCGACTTACTACAGGGACCTCAGGGACCCGCCCTGGGGGCCTCAGGATAGGCCAGTCCCCATGGAAGTTGCTCGGGGGCTTCTCCGGATAACCCTCCCGTCGATGCCGGGGCCTAAGACCTGTTGGATTGCCGGTGCCGGAACCTGAGGATTCCTCTCCAGTGCTGACTGGCATCTTGGGTACGTCTGGAGTCTCCCCAGCGCGAGCTTCAGTCCTCGTACTAGTG
>NW_017211908.1:0-26915 GCF_001704415.2 Capra hircus
AGAGATTTTAGTAATGCTGGACATTGAAAGATTCAGGTCACAGGGTGAGCCTTGTTAGTCTTGTTTAGCTGTGGAAAAATCCAGCTATGTTTCTCTGTGGCTTGTGGGCTTCTGAAAGGGATCGAACTAGAGTGTCTTGCATTGTCAGGCAGATTCTTTACCACTGAGCCACCGGAGAAGCTGTGCCCTACCCCTTTTCTTGAGTTGACTGGATCTAATAGGTGTGCAGTGCTACCTCACTGTTATTTTAGTTTGTCATTTCCTAATGCTATGTGGTTTTGAGTCTTTTTGATAGGCTTATTTACTATCTTTATATTTTTGTAGGCCAGGTGTTTAGGTGTATACATATTTTATGAGATTGTTCTAGATTTTTTGGTATATTTGGAGAACAATCCTTTATCAGATATCTATTTTATAAATATAGTTTCCTGTGGCTTGTGTTTAAGTTTTGTGAATAAGGTTTTTCACCGTTTCAATTTCTAATTTTTTAAAGTTGATGTTATATGTGTTTTCTCAGTCCTTTTTTGGATAGCCTTTAGTGTGTTGTTGTTGTTGTTAAATTTTATAAGCAGAAGTGGAGGTACCGTAGATACAGTTTTAAGCTAAGCTGAGGTGCCACAGATACAGTTTTGCCTTTTGTCTGTTGAGAAGTTTGAGTGAGTTTGGTGGTACACTGGTAACATTATGTCCTACATTCATTTGACTGGATATAGCTTCCAGTTATTTGTCTAATTGGTTTTGGAGATATGATGGGAAGTCAGTTTTTCCAAGGGAAACTGAGGTCCATGAAACATGAACTCTTTTCGATCGGTCGGAATCACTTTCTGCTATTTCTGACAGATTTGACTTGTTTGGATATCTCATATGAGCGGAATCACAGAACGTTTGTCTTTTTTTGGGTCTGGTTTATTTCACTTAATCTAATGACCATAAGGTTTGTCCACATTGTCGCATTGTCAGAATTACTGACTTTGAAGGGCCGAATCAGATTCCATTGTGTGTATACCACAGTTTGTTTATGGAATTGGCTGCCATGGACACTTTCGATTGCTTCTGTTTGTTTGCCAGTGTGAATCATGCTGTTGTGAGTATGACGGAAGGAGTATCCATTTTTTTCAGCCCCCTTTCCCAATCCTTTTGGGTACATAGCATGAATTGGAATCGAACTATGTATTTCTTCCACGTGTTCGTTTTGGAGTCATTTGTGTAATGTCTTGCAGAGTGGCAGCACCATTTAATGTACTTTTTTGTATGGTGGAATAC
This sequence comes from Capra hircus, assembly GCF_001704415.2. Lineage (NCBI taxonomy): Eukaryota > Metazoa > Chordata > Mammalia > Artiodactyla > Bovidae > Capra > Capra hircus. The sequence goes on from NW_017211908.1 coordinate 1,264, forward strand.
CGTTCAAGCTTCTGAATATACCTTGCGTTGCATATTCAGTCTCCCACCAACGGACACTTGAATGAGTTCTAACCTTTGAGCTATTGTGAATGTCACTATGAATATTTGTGTACCAGTTTTTGTTTGAATTATTAACAAATACATTACCATATATAAAAGAAGCCACAAGGACCTACTGTACAGTTTAGGAAACTATTAAATATCTTATGATGATGTATAATGCAAGAGAATCTCCAAAGGAATATATGAAAAGCACATAATAACCATGATATTTATTGTGGCAACACTATGAGTTATCATAGCACTACTCAACGTGTATTTATACATGTCACTAAAATATTTACATCTGTAAGGATATTATAAAAAATTATATAAAAAATCAAGAATTCAAACAGAGAATAAATAAACTTCCTGTCATTGCTCGTCATCATTTATACACTCATACTACCTGTAACACTCATTGTATAAGTGCTGGACTAGCAATTGACATTCTTGTAAACCAAGAGATTGTGAAGGTGTAAGGAAATATAGCTTCTTGAATTCCTTAATGAAGGATTCTAGAACTCTATGTCCATGAAGTGAATGAAATTCCGTTTTAGTGAGCCACATTCTTACTAGAGTGATGAGCCTCCACCCCACCCAACGTTAGTTCACAATGAAATCCTGCAGTCCTCTGGCCTCAATGTCTGCTTCCTGCTACCGAGAAAGAAAAGATGAGGAAGTCCTGACAAAACCGATGCTATTTTTCTTTTTCTGATTTGTATTTTATCGCAGGGCCTGGCAAAAAGAGGGCCCAACCTGTTTTTAGAGTTCCATCCCAAGGGTTCCTCCGGCATGTTCCCTATGTTGACAAACTGCTGATTATTTTCAACAAAGGACAATGATCTGCACTTGACTATCTGTTGCTTGAGCTGGAATAGCAGGCATCCCTTGTAGTGCAGTCGTTCATGCGGAAGTAGACATCCCTGAAGCAATAGTATAAGAGGAACACATTTATCATGTAGACATCGCATCCCATGCATTTGTAATAATTTTTCAGTTATACCCATCATCATCGGAGGAACTGACTTGTCCCAGTAATAACGAGAGGACCCAGTAGAACGGTTCCTTGACTTATGAGTACTTCCTATGAGTACCCTTATGAGTCCTTCTTCCAATGTTGTTTCTCCTAGTTTGGTCATGAACAGTAGAAGCTGATGGCAGTGGTCCTTGAAATGTATGTCGATTCCCAGGTGGCGCAGTTGATCAAGAAATACTCTGCCTACCAGTGCAGGAGGTGGAAGTGATGTGGGTTTGATCCCTGGTTCAGGAAGATAACAATTCATACACATGTTTTCTGGGAACCAGTTTGATACTCATGAGTTTTTTCTTCTGTATCCAGAAAAACAAATGCTGTTCAAGGACACTGAAAGAACCCTGATTTCGAAAATCAGATCTGTATTGTGAACAATGCTTCGATATCCGTGAGTCGAAGCATAGTATTATGCCTATCATCCTTGTATTTCCCTCAGTGAAATATGTTGAGGAAAACTCTTCATTCGTGGTCTAGAGTCACGAAGAAGCTAAATAGCATTCATCCTTTACGTTGACAACTGTGAATCTAAATCTCCTGTGAATCCTATGTGACAACCACACATACCAACATGAGTTATCAGTATTATATCGATATTTTTAGTCCTATTGTATGTCAACTAAAAAAATCAATATCTAATTGTACATGAAGTCAAGACATAAAGTCAGTGCAAATACAAAATGTTCCATCCTTTGAGAAAGGGAGAAAAACATCTCTGTGCTTAGCCTATCGCATTTTTATGGATTAGATCCTTAAGTAGTTTATTCACCACACCCTATGAATGATTCACAAGTCTTCAGAGAAGAAAGGGTCATTTCTCTTAAACAATGAGTAGTTCAACTCTTCTCAAAGCAAAGTCATAAGTGAGTCTAATTTTGCGTGAGCCCATGAAAACTCAGTGTTTTCATTATGCTTGTGCTTATGATGGGAGGAGGTCTGAGAAGGCGCTTCTGAAGGATTATTCATACCAGTCTTTCTCATATGTATGGAGTCTTTAAAGATCGAATCACCGAGGTGTTGCTTCTACACTTGTACTAGGCCGAGCAGCAACATTCCCTTTCTCCCTAAGTGCAGTAGACGTCTGTCTTCTGTCCTCTGGAGTATGTATTGCTTGAGCTCACCACAGCCTAGTAGATGGAAATCGTCAGGATATTCTGGAAACCCTTTGGATTTCAGTCTGCTCAGGAGGTTACCACTGCTGCAAACCTCTGGATTTTACCACGCACTTTTAACAACCTCAGATGAAGGATACAAGTCAACACTCGTGACAGCCACGGGCTTCCATGGCCTATCCATGATTGTTGGCTTTGCTTTCATAATCATCCTGTTTCTTATACCAACTAAACTGTCACTGTATTTTTTCATGACCATTTTATCTTTGACGGTTTTTAGATCTATTATGGATTTTCCTATATATCTTCACTCATCGGTGAGGGTCTTCTGTTAGTAGTAGTTACGACAACTGACTTCCAGTCAGTTAGCTGTGGCAGAATAGAAAAAAGAATGACCCACTGTATATTATTCGTATTATGTATCAATATATTATTCGTTTTATTGTTTGCAGTCATCCACTTCCAAGTTTCCGAAATAAACTTTCAGAAAAATCACATCCTTTGGAATGTCCGTTTGACTGAATAGGAGCACGGAAATGCTATTCCATCAAATTGTTTACAGTTTCCATTCCATTCCTCCTGTTTGATGTAGATATTGGCCTTTGGTTCTATCACTAGCTTTGCAAGTAAAAAAATTCATTAGAGCTCATATGGTAATTTTACTGTTGGCAATAAGTTTAGCATAAAATGAACACAGAAGAGGTTACAGTAGACCAAATATGAAAGTCAGTTGAAAAGAAAACATAGTGTTGAATGTTGACAGTAGGAATATAGTTATGAAGTTCCTTTATTATTATTCTATCCTTCCCGTTTCTTTTGCAGGGGTGTTAATGTACAGATTCCAGTCCTATGGCTGGAGTGAAGAATAGTATCATGATTCTTGAGAGCAACTCTACTAAGTCTTCACGCTCATGTCACTCAAGGTTTTTTAATACCTATTATGTTAGTCGTGTTTGTAGTTTGTGAAGTCACATAAGTTGCATTCACTCAAGCAATAGTATCAAACAGCTATGGCATCAATTCTAGATGTGAATCGATATCGAATGTGAATCCATTTCACTGTGACAAGTGATTATTGCAGATATTCTATTCATGCCAGTAAGAAAGCTGTGCAGAAATAATATAATGTTTATGAAGAAAATAAGATTTGCTAATTTGTTGTATTATTCTCTTTCTTTTCAACAGATTGAATGACAACAGGCTCCACTTTTCATTCACTTGTATGACTATGAGCAGTTTGACCAAGTTGAAGAAGATGACTCGTTTGTAGTCTTCCTCATCAGCTCATTCCATCTACTGGCTTTCAAATCATTTAGTACAGAGCTCACCGTCTAGGTGTTCATCCAGTGTTTTGTTTGCTTATCATGCAGGATCATTTTCAAAGGAAAAGTATGTGTGTATGAGTTAGAGCTCTGATCCCAAGAGTCCATGTAGAAGCTTCCCCTGAGAAGTGTATCGTTTTTGCACCAATGCTACTGAAACGTGTGAATGTGGTATACCACGCATCCCAATAAGCGTCCAGAGCTTCACAGGCTGCTTCTTTGAAACGCCCAGTACTCATGACATTCCATTCATCTGAGGACTAAATATAGCCAACGTAGGCTGTGTTTGCCAAATAGACTTTGAAGTCTTCTTCACACAGTCCTTCATCGACGCCAGTTTTCAGATCGAAGAAACCCTTGCTCCATGAAGTGTGTGAACACATATACTCATGTTTTGTTTGCGATTTTAAAGTCATTCTTCAGTTTTGTTGGAGGAATGGTTCTGTATATGCCCCGTGGATCTGTGCATGAAAGCCCTAATAACTAATGTGAATCGACTTCACTACCAAGGGATGTTTTCATATCTATTGAGGATTTAGTTCATGTATTTCGATTTTAACTTTCTGTCTTACAGCCTTGTTTGTAGATCAAAGCTATTTGAAAGTGTCATCTGGTTTTCAATGGCTTGTGAGGTTATTCATGAGTGGTTTATAAAACCGAATGGATTGTACGTAGCCATACTTTGTTGTCATTCTATGAATTTGAAGAATGTCTGAAGAATGTCTGCAGTTGATGCCTTAAAGATTCATACAATTGATGTCCAATATTTATCTCAATAGACTTGCTTTCAATTTGTAGTTTCCTATGCATATGTCTTTCTTTATGGATTTGGGTAGAAGTCGTATTGGAACACTGAAAAATCTGTGATATCAGCCGTGCTGACCTTCTTTCCGGTGGTCATCATTAAGATTTTCACGCTCACTGTCACTTTGTGCAATGCTATGGATCCTAGTGGAAACAGGTGCCGTTCATCCTACTTTTGTGAAGATTGAACTCATCGTAGAAAGTGGAATTTGTTGAAATATTTATGGTATCAATATATCCTGTGTATATAATTACCCAGATTACGGGTGCGTATCTGATTGCTAAGTTATAAAATGTATGAGATAGATGTGATCCATCAATGGCGATTGGATACGTGGTGGAGAGGTATTTTGGTGATGCAAGAGATTTAAATGATGTGATCAGAGTATTTATATCCCTTTTATGTGGATAATGGGTCTTGGATCGATGTTTGAAACATTCCAACCTTGTCTTTTGTTATGCATGGGAAGTGTCCAAAACGAAGATGATGCAGGTACGTACTTCAAGGGTAAGTATAGGGTTGAGGGCGTGACTATGAAGTGGGTTAGGGTTAGGATGTGGATAGGGTGTCGGGTGAGGGAAGGGTTAAGGTTACAGTGTGCAGAACAGCCCCCCAACTTGTTAGGGTGAGGGGTGAGGCGTGAGGGTTAGGGTTAGGGGTGAGGGTGAGGGTAAGGCTTCAAGGTGAGGGTGAGGGTAAGGGTTCAGGGTGAGGGTGTGGGTGAGGGCGAGGGTAAGGGCTCGGGGTGAGGGTTCAGGGTGAAGGTGTGGGTCTCACATCTGATAAACGATTGCATTCCAAATATACCCTTCATTTCCCTCGAACAGAGCTCTCACTGTTGGAGCCCTTGGCAGTGTGGAAGCCACCGGCCCCTAAGCCACCACAAGAACGCCTGGGGCCTAGGTGCAAAGGCAAGGCAGGAGCAGAGCTGAGGCCAGGAAGGTGCCAGTGGCGTCTCCCAACCTCGTGCAGACTGCTCCTTCCTGGGCAGGAAGTCTAGAAGCCAGGCAAGTCTGGGCAAGGCTCGCCCCAGGCAGAGCAGCCTCGCGCAAGGAACTCTGCCAGATCAGGGCTCTCAGCGGAGCTGGAGCTCTGCCGATACTGGAGGCGCACTCGGCTCCACCCCAGCAAGGCTTGCAGCAGCAGGCGACTGGGCTGCCTCCTCTTCCCCGGAGGAGGCTCCCTTCCACTTGTCCTGTGCACTCGGCTTCCAGGCGGAGCCATACCTCGCCTCCTGCAGGTCTTGGCTCAGGGGTTACTTCCCCTGAGCTGGGGTTGTGGGCGGGAACCCAGACACGCAGGGGCAGGCCCCAACAACCTGCACACAGCTCTGCTGGGGAGAAGAGCATTAGGGAACCTATGTATTTCAGGCAAATGATGGGAGACCACAAGTGAGTCGCCAGCCTGCTGGCTGCAGACACCACCCAGGGGCCCTGGGTGCATGGTGCTCTCAATGTGGCGCTGAGTCTGGACAGCCAAGCAACAGCTGAAGGAGCTCTGCAGTTGCCCTTCCCTTCCCGTCGACAGAGCTCTCAGTGCTGGAGCCCTTGGAAGTGTGGAACTCAGCGATCCCTAAGCCCTCCCAAACACATGTCTCTGCTGGGGAGGAGAGTGCTAGGGAACATACGTCTCTCACACACTTTCTAGGCACACACGGAGTCAGCCTCTGGGAGTGTGGGGATGCAAAACCCAGCCAGGGGCCCTTGGAACCTGGTGCTCTCCGTGCGGCGCTTAGTCTGGGCGGCCAAGCAACCGCTGAAGGAGCCCTGCTGTTGCCCTTCGCTTCCCTCTGACAGAGCTTTCACTGCTGGAGCCCTTGGCAGTGTGCAACCCACCAGCCCCTAAGCCCTCCTCAAGGACGCTGGGACCTAAGTGCAAAGGCAAGGCAGGGATAGGAGCTGAAGCCAGGAAGGCGCCAGTGGCGTCTCCCAGGCTCACTCAGCCTGCTCCTTCCTGGGGAGGGAGCCTAAAAGCAAGGCAAGTCTGCGCAAGGCTACGCCTATGGCAGAGCATCTCGGCGCCAGGAACTCTGCCAGATCGGGCTCTGAGCAGAGCTAGAGCTCTGCCGTACTGGAGGCGCACTTAGCTCCGTGCAAGCAGGGCTTTCAACTTGACGGGGCTGGGCTGCCTCCTCTTCCCCCGAGGAGGCTCGCTTCCCTGCTGGCTGTGCACTCGCCTATCAGGCGGGGGCGCAGGGCTCCTCCAGCAGGTCTTGCCTCAGGGGCTGCTTCCCCTGAGTTGGGGCTGTGGGCAGGAACCCAGACACGCAGGATCAGGCCCCAAACCACCTGCACATGTCTCTGCTGGGGAGGAGAGTGCTAGGGAACCTACGTCTGTCATACACTTTCTGGGCACCCAAGGAATCAGCCTCCGTGGTGTGCGGGGCTGAAAACCCCAGCCAGGGGCCCTGGGAGCCTGGTGCTCTCCGTGCGGCGCTGATCTGGGCGGCCAAGAAACCGCTGGAGGAGCCCTGCAGTTGCCCTTCCCTTCCCTCTGACAGAGCTTCTCACTGCTGGAGCCCTTGGCAGTGTGCAACCCACCAGCCCCTAAGCCCTCCTCAAGGACGCTGGGACCTAAGTGCAAAGGCAAGGCAGGATTGGAGCTGAGGCAAGGAAGGCGCCAGTGGCGTCTCCCAGGCCTCGCTCAGCCTGCTCCTTCCTGGGGAGGGAGCCTAAAAGCAAGGCAAGTCTGGGCAAGGCTGCGCCAGGCAGAGCATCTTGCGCCAGGAAACTCTGCCAGATCGGGGCTCTGAGCAGAGCTAGAGCTCTGCCGTACTGGAGGCGCACTTAGCTCCGTGCAAGCAGGGCTTTCCTCTTGACGGGGCTCGGCTGCCTCCTCTTCCCCCGAGGAGGCTCGCTTCCCTGCTGGCTGTGCACTCGCCTATCAGGCGGGGCGCAGGGCTCCTCCAGCAGGTCTTGCCTCAGGGGCTGCTTCCCCTGAGTTGGGGCTGTGGGCAGGAACCCAGACACGCAGGATCAGGCCCCAAACACCTGCACATGTCTCTGCTGGGGAGGAGAGTGCTAGGGAACCTACGTCTGTCATACACTTTCTGGGCACCCAAGGAATCAGCCTCCGTGGTGTGCGGGGCTGAAAACCCCAGCCAGGGGCCCTTGGAGCCTGGTGCTCTCCGTGTCGGCGCTTGATCTGGGCGGCCAAGCAACCGCTGGAGGAGCCCTGCAGTTGCCCTTCCCTTCCCTCTGACAGAGCTTCTCACTGCTGGAGCCCTTGGCAGTGTGCAACCCACCAGCCCCTAAGCTCTCCTCAAGGACGCTGGGACCTAAGTGCAAAGGCAAGGCAGGATTGGAGCTGAGGCCAAGGAAGGCGCCAGTGGCGTCTCCCAGGCTCACTGCAGCCTGCTCCTTCCTGGGAGGGAGCCTAAAAGCAAGGCAAGTCTGGGCAAGGCTAGCCCCGGCAGAGCAGCCTCGCGCCAGGAACTCTGCCAGATCGGGGCTCTGAGCAGAGCTAGAGCTCTGCCGTACTGGAGGCGCACTTAGCTCCGTGCAAGCAGGGCTTTCAACTTGACGGGGCTGGCTGCCTCCTCTTCCCCCGAGGAGGCTCGCTTCCCTGCTGGCTGTGCACTCGCCTATCAGGCGGGGGCGCAGGGCTCCTCCAGCAGGTCTTGCCTCAGGGGCTGCTTCCCCTGAGTTGGGGCTGTGGGCAGGAACCCAGACACGCAGGATCAGGCCCCAAACCACCTGCACATGTCTCTGCTGGGGAGGAGAGTGCTAGGGAACCTACGTCTGTCATACACTTTCTGGGCACCCAAGGAATCAGCCTCCGTGTGTGCGGGGCTGAAAACCCCAGCCAGGGGCCCTGGGAGCCTGGTGCTCTCGGTGCGGCGCTGATTCTAGGCGGCCTAGAAACCGCTGGAGGAGCCCTGCAGTTGCCCTTCCCTTCCCTCTGACAGAGCTCTCACTGCTGAAGCCCTTGGCAGTGTGCAACCCACCACCCCCTAAGCCCTCCCCAACCGACGCCTGGCACCTATGTGCAAAGGCAAGGCAGGATTGGAGCTGAGGCAAGGAAGGCACCAGTGGCGTCTCCCAGGCTCGCTCAGACAGCTCCTTCCTGGGGAGGGAGCCTAAAAGCAAGGCAAGTCTGGGCAAGGCGAGCCCCCGGCCGAGCAGCCTCGCGCCAGAAACTCTGCCAGATCGGGGCTCTGAGCAGAGCTAGAGCTCTGCCGTACTGGAGGCCCACTTAGCTCCGTGCAAGCAGGGCTTTCCTCTTGACTGGGCTCGGCTGCCTCCTCTTCTCCCGAGGAGGCTCGCTACACTGCTGGCTGTGCTCTCGCCTATCAGGCGGGCGCGCAGGGCTCCTCCAGCAGGTCTTGCCTCAGGGGCTGCTTCCCCTGAGTTGAGGCTGTGGGCGGGAACCCAGACACGCAGGATAAGGCCCCAACCACCTGCACATGTCTCTGCTGGGGAGGAGAGTGCTAGGGAACCTACGTCTCTCACACACTTTCTAGGCACCCACGGAGTCAGCCTCTGGGAGTGTGGGGATGCAAAACCCAGCCAGGGGCCCTTGGAACCTGGTGCTCTCCGTGCGGAGCTTTGTCTGGGCGGCCAAGGAACCGCTGGAAGGAGCCCTGCTGTTGCCCTTCGCTTCCCTCTGACAGAGCTTTCACTGCTGGAGCCCTTGGCAGTGTGCAACCCACCAGCCCCTAAGCCCTCCTCAAGGACGCTTGGGACCTAAGTGCAAAGGCAAGGCAGGGGTAGAGCTGAAGCCAGGAAGGCGCCAGTGGCGTTTCCGAGCCTCACACAGCCTGCTCCTTCCTGGGGAGGGAGCCTTAAAGCAAGGCAAGTCTGCGCAAGGCTCGCCTATGGCAGAGCATCTTGGTGCCAGGAACTCTGCCAGATCGGGCCTCTGAACAGAGCTAGAGATCTGCCGTACTGGAGTCGCACTTAGCTTCGTGTAAGCAGGGATTTCAGCTTGACGGGGACTTGCTGCCTCCTCTTCCCCCGAGGAGGCTCGCTTCCCTGCTGGCTGTGCACTCGCCTATCAGGCGGGGGCGCAGGGCTCCTCCAGCAGGTCTTGCCTCAGGGGCTGCTTCCCCTGAGTTGGGGCTGTGGGCAGGAACCCAGACACGCAGGATCAGGCCCCAAACACCTGCACATGTCTCTGCTGGGGAGGAGAGTGCTAGGGAACCTACGTCTGTCATACACTTTCTGGGCACCCAAGGAATCAGCCTCCGTGTGTGCGGGGCTGAAAACCCCAGCCAGGGGACCTGGGAGCCTGGTGCTCTCCGTGTGGCGCTGAATCTGGGCGGCCAAGCAACCGCTGGAGGAGCCCTGCAGTTGCCCTTCCCTTCCCTCTGACAGAATTCTCACTGCTGGAGCCCTTGGCAGTGTGCAACCCACCAGCCCCTAAGCTCTCCTTAAGGAGGACTGGGACCTAAGTGCAAAGGCAAGGCAGGATTGGAGCTGAGGCAAGAAAGGCGCCAGTGGCGACTCCCAGGCTCCTGCTGCCTGCTCCTTCCTGGAGAGGCAGCCTAAAAGCAAGGCAAGTCTGGGCAAGGCTAGCCCCCGGCAGAGCAGCCTCGCGCCAGGAACTCTGCCAGATCGGGGCTCTGAGCAGAGCTAGAGCTCTGCCGTACTGGAGGCGCACTTAGCTCCGTGCAAGCAGGGCTTTCAACTTGACGGGGCTGGGCTGCCTCCTCTTCCCCCGAGGAGGCTCGCTTCCCTGCTGGCTGTGCACTCGCCTATCAGGCGGGGGCGCAGGGCTCCTCCAGCAGGTCTTGCCTCAGGGGCTGCTTCCCCTGAGTTGGGGCTGTGGGCAGGAACCCAGACACGCAGGATCAGGCCCCAACCACCTGCACATGTCTCTGCTGGGGAGGAGAGTGCTAGGGAACCTACGTCTGTCATACACTTTCTGGGCACCCAAGGAATCAGCCTCCGTGTGTGCGGGGCTGAAAACCCCAGCCAGGGGCCCTGGGAGCCTGGTGCTCTCGGTGCGGCGCTGATTCTAGGCGGCCTAGAAACCGCTGGAGGAGCCCTGCAGTTGCCCTTCCCTTCCCTCTGACAGAGCTCTCACTGCTGAAGCCCTTGGCAGTGTGCAACCCACCACCCCCTAAGCCCTCCCCAACCACGCCTGGCACCTATGTGCAAAGGCAAGGCAGGATTGGAGCTGAGGCAAGGAAGGCACCAGTGGCGTCTCCCAGGCTCGCTCAGACAGCTCCTTCCTGGGGAGGGAGCCTAAAAGCAAGGCAAGTCTGGGCAAGGCGAGCCCCCGGCCGAGCAGCCTCGCGCCAGAAACTCTGCCAGATCGGGGCTCTGAGCAGAGCTAGAGCTCTGCCGTACTGGAGGCCCACTTAGCTCCGTGCAAGCAGGGCTTTCCTCTTGACTGGGCTCGGCTGCCTCCTCTTCTCCCGAGGAGGCTCGCTACACTGCTGGCTGTGCTCTCGCCTATCAGGCGGGCGCGCAGGGCTCCTCCAGCAGGTCTTGCCTCAGGGGCTGCTTCCCCTGAGTTGAGGCTGTGGGCGGGAACCCAGACACGCAGGATAAGGCCCCAACCACCTGCACATGTCTCTGCTGGGGAGGAGAGTGCTAGGGAACCTACGTCTCTCACACACTTTCTAGGCACCCACGGAGTCAGCCTCTGGGAGTGTGGGGATGCAAAACCCAGCCAGGGGCCCTTGGAACCTGGTGCTCTCCGTGCGGAGCTTTGTCTGGGCGGCCAAGGAACCGCTGAAGGAGCCCTGCTGTTGCCCTTCGCTTCCCTCTGACAGAGCTTTCACTGCTGGAGCCCTTGGCAGTGTGCAACCCACCAGCCCCTAAGCCCTCCTCAAGGACGCTTGGGACCTAAGTGCAAAGGCAAGGCAGGGGTAGAGCTGAAGCCAGGAAGGCGCCAGTGGCGTTTCCGAGCCTCACACAGCCTGCTCCTTCCTGGGGAGGGAGCCTTAAAGCAAGGCAAGTCTGCGCAAGGCTCGCCTATGGCAGAGCATCTTGGTGCCAGGAACTCTGCCAGATCGGGCCTCTGAACAGAGCTAGAGATCTGCCGTACTGGAGTCGCACTTAGCTTCGTGTAAGCAGGGATTTCAGCTTGACGGGGACTTGCTGCCTCCTCTTCCCCCGAGGAGGCTCGCTTCCCTGCTGGCTGTGCACTCGCCTATCAGGCGGGGGCGCAGGGCTCCTCCAGCAGGTCTTGCCTCAGGGGCTGCTTCCCCTGAGTTGGGGCTGTGGGCAGGAACCCAGACACGCAGGATCAGGCCCCAAACACCTGCACATGTCTCTGCTGGGGAGGAGAGTGCTAGGGAACCTACGTCTGTCATACACTTTCTGGGCACCCAAGGAATCAGCCTCCGTGTGTGCGGGGCTGAAAACCCCAGCCAGGGGACCTGGGAGCCTGGTGCTCTCCGTGTGGCGCTGAATCTGGGCGGCCAAGCAACCGCTGGAGGAGCCCTGCAGTTGCCCTTCCCTTCCCTCTGACAGAATTCTCACTGCTGGAGCCCTTGGCAGTGTGCAACCCACCAGCCCCTAAGCTCTCCTTAAGGAGGACTGGGACCTAAGTGCAAAGGCAAGGCAGGATTGGAGCTGAGGCAAGAAAGGCGCCAGTGGCGACTCCCAGGCTCCTGCTGCCTGCTCCTTCCTGGAGAGGCAGCCTAAAAGCAAGGCAAGTCTGGGCAAGGCTAGCCCCCGGCAGAGCAGCCTCGCGCCAGGAACTCTGCCAGATCGGGGCTCTGAGCAGAGCTAGAGCTCTGCCGTACTGGAGGCGCACTTAGCTCCGTGCAAGCAGGGCTTTCAACTTGACGGGGCTGGGCTGCCTCCTCTTCCCCCGAGGAGGCTCGCTTCCCTGCTGGCTGTGCACTCGCCTATCAGGCGGGGGCGCAGGGCTCCTCCAGCAGGTCTTGCCTCAGGGGCTGCTTCCCCTGAGTTGGGGCTGTGGGCAGGAACCCAGACACGCAGGATCAGGCCCCAACCACCTGCACATGTCTCTGCTGGGGAGGAGAGTGCTAGGGAACCTACGTCTGTCATACACTTTCTGGGCACCCAAGGAATCAGCCTCCGTGTGTGCGGGGCTGAAAACCCCAGCCAGGGGCCCTGGGAGCCTGGTGCTCTCGGTGCGGCGCTGATTCTAGGCGGCCTAGAAACCGCTGGAGGAGCCCTGCAGTTGCCCTTCCCTTCCCTCTGACAGAGCTCTCACTGCTGAAGCCCTTGGCAGTGTGCAACCCACCACCCCCTAAGCCCTCCCCAACCACGCCTGGCACCTATGTGCAAAGGCAAGGCAGGATTGGAGCTGAGGCAAGGAAGGCACCAGTGGCGTCTCCCAGGCTCGCTCAGACAGCTCCTTCCTGGGGAGGGAGCCTAAAAGCAAGGCAAGTCTGGGCAAGGCGAGCCCCGGCCGAGCAGCCTCGCGCCAGAAACTCTGCCAGATCGGGGCTCTGAGCAGAGCTAGAGCTCTGCCGTACTGGAGGCCCACTTAGCTCCGTGCAAGCAGGGCTTTCCTCTTGACTGGGCTCGGCTGCCTCCTCTTCTCCCGAGGAGGCTCGCTACACTGCTGGCTGTGCTCTCGCCTATCAGGCGGGCGCGCAGGGCTCCTCCAGCAGGTCTTGCCTCAGGGGCTGCTTCCCCTGAGTTGAGGCTGTGGGCGGGAACCCAGACACGCAGGATAAGGCCCCAACCACCTGCACATGTCTCTGCTGGGGAGGAGAGTGCTAGGGAACCTACGTCTCTCACACACTTTCTAGGCACCCACGGAGTCAGCCTCTGGGAGTGTGGGGATGCAAAACCCAGCCAGGGGCCCTTGGAACCTGGTGCTCTCCGTGCGGAGCTTTGTCTGGGCGGCCAAGGAACCGCTGAAGGAGCCCTGCTGTTGCCCTTCGCTTCCCTCTGACAGAGCTTTCACTGCTGGAGCCCTTGGCAGTGTGCAACCCACCAGCCCCTAAGCCCTCCTCAAGGACGCTTGGGACCTAAGTGCAAAGGCAAGGCAGGGGTAGAGCTGAAGCCAGGAAGGCGCCAGTGGCGTTTCCGAGCCTCACACAGCCTGCTCCTTCCTGGGGAGGGAGCCTTAAAGCAAGGCAAGTCTGCGCAAGGCTCGCCTATGGCAGAGCATCTTGGTGCCAGGAACTCTGCCAGATCGGGCCTCTGAACAGAGCTAGAGATCTGCCGTACTGGAGTCGCACTTAGCTTCGTGTAAGCAGGGATTTCAGCTTGACGGGGACTTGCTGCCTCCTCTTCCCCCGAGGAGGCTCGCTTCCCTGCTGGCTGTGCACTCGCCTATCAGGCGGGGGCGCAGGGCTCCTCCAGCAGGTCTTGCCTCAGGGGCTGCTTCCCCTGAGTTGGGGCTGTGGGCAGGAACCCAGACACGCAGGATCAGGCCCCAAACACCTGCACATGTCTCTGCTGGGGAGGAGAGTGCTAGGGAACCTACGTCTGTCATACACTTTCTGGGCACCCAAGGAATCAGCCTCCGTGTGTGCGGGGCTGAAAACCCCAGCCAGGGGCCCTGGGAGCCTGGTGCTCTCCGTGTGGCGCTGAATCTGGGCGGCCAAGCAACCGCTGGAGGAGCCCTGCAGTTGCCCTTCCCTTCCCTCTGACAGAATTCTCACTGCTGGAGCCCTTGGCAGTGTGCAACCCACCAGCCCCTAAGCTCTCCTTAAGGAGGACTGGGACCTAAGTGCAAAGGCAAGGCAGGATTGGAGCTGAGGCAAGAAAGGCGCCAGTGGCGACTCCCAGGCTCCTGCTGCCTGCTCCTTCCTGGAGAGGCAGCCTAAAAGCAAGGCAAGTCTGGGCAAGGCTAGCCCCCGGCAGAGCAGCCTCGCGCCAGGAACTCTGCCAGATCGGGGCTCTGAGCAGAGCTAGAGCTCTGCCGTACTGGAGGCGCACTTAGCTCCGTGCAAGCAGGGCTTTCAACTTGACGGGGCTGGGCTGCCTCCTCTTCCCCCGAGGAGGCTCGCTTCCCTGCTGGCTGTGCACTCGCCTATCAGGCGGGGGCGCAGGGCTCCTCCAGCAGGTCTTGCCTCAGGGGCTGCTTCCCCTGAGTTGGGGCTGTGGGCAGGAACCCAGACACGCAGGATCAGGCCCCAACCACCTGCACATGTCTCTGCTGGGGAGGAGAGTGCTAGGGAACCTACGTCTGTCATACACTTTCTGGGCACCCAAGGAATCAGCCTCCGTGTGTGCGGGGCTGAAAACCCCAGCCAGGGGCCCTGGGAGCCTGGTGCTCTCGGTGCGGCGCTGATTCTAGGCGGCCTAGAAACCGCTGGAGGAGCCCTGCAGTTGCCCTTCCCTTCCCTCTGACAGAGCTCTCACTGCTGAAGCCCTTGGCAGTGTGCAACCCACCACCCCCTAAGCCCTCCCCAACGACGCCTGGCACCTAATGTGCAAAGGCAAGGCAGGATTGGAGCTGAGGCAAGGAAGGCACCAGTGGCGTCTCCCAGGCTCGCTCAGACAGCTCCTTCCTGGGGAGGGAGCCTAAAAGCAAGGCAAGTCTGGGCAAGGCGAGCCCCCGGCCGAGCAGCCTCGCGCCAGAAACTCTGCCAGATCGGGGCTCTGAGCAGAGCTAGAGCTCTGCCGTACTGGAGGCCCACTTAGCTCCGTGCAAGCAGGGCTTTCCTCTTGACTGGGCTCGGCTGCCTCCTCTTCTCCCGAGGAGGCTCGCTACACTGCTGGCTGTGCTCTCGCCTATCAGGCGGGCGCGCAGGGCTCCTCCAGCAGGTCTTGCCTCAGGGGCTGCTTCCCCTGAGTTGAGGCTGTGGGCGGGAACCCAGACACGCAGGATAAGGCCCCAACCACCTGCACATGTCTCTGCTGGGGAGGAGAGTGCTAGGGAACCTACGTCTCTCACACACTTTCTAGGCACCCACGGAGTCAGCCTCTGGGAGTGTGGGGATGCAAAACCCAGCCAGGGGCCCTTGGAACCTGGTGCTCTCCGTGCGGAGCTTTGTCTGGGCGGCCAAGGAACCGCTGAAGGAGCCCTGCTGTTGCCCTTCGCTTCCCTCTGACAGAGCTTTCACTGCTGGAGCCCTTGGCAGTGTGCAACCCACCAGCCCCTAAGCCCTCCTCAAGGACGCTTGGGACCTAAGTGCAAAGGCAAGGCAGGGGTTAGAGCTGAAGCCAGGAAGGCGCCAGTGGCGTTTCCGAGCCTCACACAGCCTGCTCCTTCCTGGGGAGGGAGCCTTAAAGCAAGGCAAGTCTGCGCAAGGCTCGCCTATGGCAGAGCATCTTGGTGCCAGGAACTCTGCCAGATCGGGCCTCTGAACAGAGCTAGAGATCTGCCGTACTGGAGTCGCACTTAGCTTCGTGTAAGCAGGGATTTCAGCTTGACGGGGACTTGCTGCCTCCTCTTCCCCGAGGAGGCTCGCTTCCCTGCTGGCTGTGCACTCGCCTATCAGGCGGGGGCGCAGGGCTCCTCCAGCAGGTCTTGCCTCAGGGGCTGCTTCCCCTGAGTTGGGGCTGTGGGCAGGAACCCAGACACGCAGGATCAGGCCCCAAACACCTGCACATGTCTCTGCTGGGGAGGAGAGTGCTAGGGAACCTACGTCTGTCATACACTTTCTGGGCACCCAAGGAATCAGCCTCCGTGTGTGCGGGGCTGAAAACCCCAGCCAGGGGCCCTGGGAGCCTGGTGCTCTCCGTGTGGCGCTGAATCTGGGCGGCCAAGCAACCGCTGGAGGAGCCCTGCAGTTGCCCTTCCCTTCCCTCTGACAGAGTTCTCACTGCTGGAGCCCTTGGCAGTGTGCAACCCACCAGCCCCTAAGCCCTCCTCTAAGGACGGACTGGGACCTAAGTGCAAAGGCAAGGCAGGATTGGAGCTGAGGCAAGGAAAGGCGCCAGTGGCGTCTCCCAGGCTCCTGCTAGCCTGCTCCTTCCTGGGAGAGGCAGCCTAAAAGCAAGGCAAGTCTGGGCAAGGCTAGCCCCCGGCAGAGCAGCCTCGCGCCAGGAACTCTGCCAGATCGGGGCTCTGAGCAGAGCTAGAGCTCTGCCGTACTGGAGGCGCACTTAGCTCCGTGCAAGCAGGGCTTTCACTTGACTGGGCTCGGCTGCCTCCTCTTCTCCCGAGGAGGCTCGCTTCCACTGCTGGCTGTGCTACTCGCCTATCAGGCGGGGCGCAGGGCTCCTCCAGCAGGTCTTGCCTCAGGGGCTGCTTCCCCTGAGTTGGGGCTGTGGGCAGGAACCCAGACACGCAGGATCAGGCCCCAACCACCTGCACATGTCTCTGCTGGGGAGGAGAGTGCTAGGGAACCTACGTCTGTCATACACTTTCTGGGCACCCAACGGAATCAGCCTCCGTGGTGTGCGGGGCTGCAAAACCCCAGCCAGGGGCCCTGGAGCCTGGTGCTCTCCGTGCGGCGCTTGATCTGGGCGGCCAAGGAACCGCTGGAGGAGCCCTGCAGTTGCCCTTCCCTTCCCTCTGACAGAGCTTCTCACTGCTGGAGCCCTTGGCAGTGTGCAACCCACCAGCCCCTAAGCCCTCCTCAAGGACGCTGGGACCTAAGTGCAAAGGCAAGGCAGGATTGGAGCTGAGGCCAAGGAAGGCGCCAGTGGCGTCTCCCAGGCTCGCTCAGACAGCCTGCTCCTTCCTGGGGAGGGAGCCTAAAAGCAAGGCAAGTCTGGGCAAGGCTCGCCCCGGCAGAGCAGCCTCGCGCCAGGAACTCTGCCAGATCGGGGCTCTGAGCAGAGCTAGAGCTCTGCCGTACTGGAGGCGCACTTAGCTCCGTGCAAGCAGGGCTTTCCATCTTGACTGGGCTCGGCTGCCTCCTCTTCCCCGAGGAGGCTCGCTTACCCTGCTGGCTGTGCTCTCGCCTATCAGGCGGGCGCGCAGGGCTCCTCCAGCAGGTCTTGCCTCAGGGGCTGCTTCCCCTGAGTTGGGGCTGTGGGCAGGAACCCAGACACGCAGGATCAGGCCCCAACCACCTGCACATGTCTCTGCTGGGGAGGAGAGTGCTAGGGAACCTACGTCTGTCATACACTTTCTGGGCACCCAAGGAATCAGCCTCCGTGGTGTGCGGGGCTGAAAACCCCAGCCAGGGGCCCTTGGGAGCCTGGTGCTCTCCGTGCGGCGCTGATCTGGGCGGCCAAGGAACCGCTGGAGGAGCCCTGCAGTTGCCCTTCCCTTCCCTCTGACAGAGCTTCTCACTGCTGGAGCCCTTGGCAGTGTGCAACCCACCAGCCCCTAAGCCCTCCTCAAGGACGCTGGGACCTAAGTGCAAAGGCAAGGCAGGATTGGAGCTGAGGCCAAGGAAGGCGCCAGTGGCGTCTCCCAGGCCTCACTCAGCCTGCTCCTTCCTGGGGAGGGAGCCTAAAAGCAAGGCAAGTCTGGGCAAGGCTAGCCCCGGCAGAGCAGCCTCGCGCCAGGAACTCTGCCAGATCGGGGCTCTGAGCAGAGCTAGAGCTCTGCCGTACTGGAGGCGCACTTAGCTCCGTGCAAGCAGGGCTTTCACTTGACGGGGCTGGCTGCCTCCTCTTCCCCGAGGAGGCTCGCTTCCCTGCTGGCTGTGCACTCGCCTATCAGGCGGGGCGCAGGGCTCCTCCAGCAGGTCTTGCCTCAGGGGCTGCTTCCCCTGAGTTGGGGCTGTGGGCAGGAACCCAGACACGCAGGATCAGGCCCCAAACACCTGCACATGTCTCTGCTGGGGAGGAGAGTGCTAGGGAACCTACGTCTGTCATACACTTTCTGGGCACCCAAGGAATCAGCCTCCGTGTGTGCGGGGCTGAAAACCCCAGCCAGGGGCCCTGGGAGCCTGGTGCTCTCCGTGCGGCGCTGATCTGGGCGGCCAAGAACCGCTGGAGGAGCCCTGCAGTTGCCCTTCCCTTCCCTCTGACAGAGCTTCTCACTGCTGGAGCCCTTGGCAGTGTGCAACCCACCAGCCCCTAAGCCCTCCTCAAGGACGACTGGGACCTAAGTGCAAAGGCAAGGCAGGATTGGAGCTGAGGCAAGGAAGGCGCCAGTGGCGTCTCCCAGGCTCGCTCAGCCTGCTCCTTCCTGGGAGGGAGCCTAAAAGCAAGGCAAGTCTGGGCAAGGCTAGCCCCCGGCAGAGCAGCCTCGCGCCAGGAACTCTGCCAGATCGGGGCTCTGAGCAGAGCTAGAGCTCTGCCGTACTGGAGGCGCACTTAGCTCCGTGCAAGCAGGGCTTTCACTCTTGACTGGGCTCGGCTGCCTCCTCTTCTCCCGAGGAGGCTCGCTACCACTGCTGGCTGTGCTCTCGCCTATCAGGCGGGGCGCAGGGCTCCTCCAGCAGGTCTTGCCTCAGGGGCTGCTTCCCCTGAGTTGGGGCTGTGGGCAGGAACCCAGACACGCAGGATCAGGCCCCAACCACCTGCACATGTCTCTGCTGGGGAGGAGAGTGCTAGGGAACCTACGTCTGTCATACACTTTCTGGGCACCCAAGGAATCAGCCTCCGTGTGTGCGGGCTGAAAACCCAGCCAGGGGCCCTGGGAGCCTGGTGCTCTCCGTGCGGCGCTGATCTGGGCGGCCAAGAACCGCTGGAGGAGCCCTGCAGTTGCCCTTCCCTTCCCTCTGACAGAGCTCTCACTGCTGAGCCCTTGGCAGTGTGCAACCCACCAGCCCCTAAGCCCTCCTCAAGGACGCTGGACCTAAGTGCAAAGGCAAGGCAGGGTTGGAGCTGAGGCAAGAAGGCGCCAGTGGCGTTGCTCCCAGCCTCCTCAGAGCAGCTGCTCCTGGCTGCCTGGGAGAGCAGCCCTAGGCAAGCAGCTGCAGGGCCTAGCGGCAAGCTCTGCCAGAGGAGCCTCGCCTGATGGCAGAGCACGCCAGCTGTAGCGAGCCTCCTCGGAGAAGAGGAGGCAGCCGAGCCCAGTCAAGAGGAAGCCCTGCTTGCACGGAGCTAAGTGCGCCTCCAGTACGGCAGAGCTCTAGCTCTGCTCAGAGCCCCGATCTGGCAGAGTTTCTGGCGCGAGGCTGCTCGCCGGGGGCTCGCCTTGCCCAGACTTGCCTTGCTTTTAGGCTCCCTCCCCAGGAAGGAGCTGTCTGAGCGAGCCTGGGAGACGCCACTGGTGCCTTCCTTGCCTCAGCTCCAATCCTGCCTTGCCTTTGCACATAGGTGCCAGGCGTCCGTTGGGAGGCTTAGGGGCTGGTGGGTTGCACACTGCCAAGGGCTTCAGCAGTGAGAAGCTCTGTCAGAGGGAAGGGAAGGGCAACTGCAGGGCTCCTCCAGCGGTTTCTAGGCCGCCTAGAATCAGCGCCGCACCGGAGAGCACCAGGCTCCCAGGGCCCCTGGCTGGGGTTTTCAGCCCCGCACACACGGAGGCTGATTCCTTGGGTGCCCAGAAAGTGTATGACAGACGTAGGTTCCCTAGCACTCTCCTCCCCAGCAGAGACATGTGCAGGTGTTTGGGGCCTGATCCTGCGTGTCTGGGTTCCTGCCCACAGCCCCAACTCAGGGGAAGCAGCCCCTGAGGCAAGACCTGCTGGAGGAGCCCTGCGCCCCCGCCTGATAGGCGAGTGCACAGCCAGCAGGGAAGCGAGCCTCCTCGGGGGAAGAGGAGGCAGCCCAGCCCCGTCAAGTTGAAAGCCCTGCTTGCACGGAGCTAAGTGCGCCTCCAGTACGGCAGAGCTCTAGCTCTGCTCAGAGCCCCGATCTGGCAGAGTTCCTGGCGCGAGGCTGCTCTGCCGGGGGCTAGCCTTGCCCAGACTTGCCTTGCTTTTAGGCTGCCTCTCCAGGAAGGAGCAGGCAGCAGGAGCCTGGGAGTCGCCACTGGCGCCTTTCTTGCCTCAGCTCCAATCCTGCCTTGCCTTTGCACTTAGGTCCCAGTCCTCCTTAAGGAGAGCTTAGGGGCTGGTGGGTTGCACACTGCCAAGGGCTCCAGCAGTGAGAATTCTGTCAGAGGGAAGGGAAGGGCAACTGCAGGGCTCCTCCAGCGGTTGCTTGGCCGCCCAGATTCAGCGCCACACGGAGAGCACCAGGCTCCCAGGGCCCCTGGCTGGGGTTTTCAGCCCCGCACACACGGAGGCTGATTCCTTGGGTGCCCAGAAAGTGTATGACAGACGTAGGTTCCCTAGCACTCTCCTCCCCAGCAGAGACATGTGCAGGTGTTTGGGGCCTGATCCTGCGTGTCTGGGTTCCTGCCCACAGCCCCAACTCAGGGGAAGCAGCCCCTGAGGCAAGACCTGCTGGAGGAGCCCTGCGCCCCCGCCTGATAGGCGAGTGCACAGCCAGCAGGGAAGCGAGCCTCCTCGGGGGAAGAGGAGGCAGCAAGTCCCCGTCAAGCTGAAATCCCTGCTTACACGAAGCTAAGTGCGACTCCAGTACGGCAGATCTCTAGCTCTGTTCAGAGGCCCGATCTGGCAGAGTTCCTGGCACCAAGATGCTCTGCCATAGGCGAGCCTTGCGCAGACTTGCCTTGCTTTAAGGCTCCCTCCCCAGGAAGGAGCAGGCTGTGTGAGGCTCGGAAACGCCACTGGCGCCTTCCTGGCTTCAGCTCTACCCCTGCCTTGCCTTTGCACTTAGGTCCCAAGCGTCCTTGAGGAGGGCTTAGGGGCTGGTGGGTTGCACACTGCCAAGGGCTCCAGCAGTGAAAGCTCTGTCAGAGGGAAGCGAAGGGCAACAGCAGGGCTCCTTCAGCGGTTCCTTGGCCGCCCAGACAAAGCTCCGCACGGAGAGCACCAGGTTCCAAGGGCCCCTGGCTGGGTTTTGCATCCCCACACTCCCAGAGGCTGACTCCGTGGGTGCCTAGAAAGTGTGTGAGAGACGTAGGTTCCCTAGCACTCTCCTCCCCAGCAGAGACATGTGCAGGTGGTTGGGGCCTTATCCTGCGTGTCTGGGTTCCCGCCCACAGCCTCAACTCAGGGGAAGCAGCCCCTGAGGCAAGACCTGCTGGAGGAGCCCTGCGCGCCCGCCTGATAGGCGAGAGCACAGCCAGCAGTGTAGCGAGCCTCCTCGGGAGAAGAGGAGGCAGCCGAGCCCAGTCAAGAGGAAAGCCCTGCTTGCACGGAGCTAAGTGGGCCTCCAGTACGGCAGAGCTCTAGCTCTGCTCAGAGCCCCGATCTGGCAGAGTTTCTGGCGCGAGGCTGCTCGGCCGGGGGCTCGCCTTGCCCAGACTTGCCTTGCTTTTAGGCTCCCTCCCCAGGAAGGAGCTGTCTGAGCGAGCCTGGGAGACGCCACTGGTGCCTTCCTTGCCTCAGCTCCAATCCTGCCTTGCCTTTGCACATAGGTGCCAGGCGTCGTTGGGGAGGGCTTAGGGGGTGGTGGGTTGCACACTGCCAAGGGCTTCAGCAGTGAGAGCTCTGTCAGAGGGAAGGGAAGGGCAACTGCAGGGCTCCTCCAGCGGTTTCTAGGCCGCCTAGAATCAGCGCCGCACCGAGAGCACCAGGCTCCCAGGGCCCCTGGCTGGGGTTTTCAGCCCCGCACACACGGAGGCTGATTCCTTGGGTGCCCAGAAAGTGTATGACAGACGTAGGTTCCCTAGCACTCTCCTCCCCAGCAGAGACATGTGCAGGTGTTTGGGGCCTGATCCTGCGTGTCTGGGTTCCTGCCCACAGCCCCAACTCAGGGGAAGCAGCCCCTGAGGCAAGACCTGCTGGAGGAGCCCTGCGCCCCCGCCTGATAGGCGAGTGCACAGCCAGCAGGGAAGCGAGCCTCCTCGGGGGAAGAGGAGGCAGCCCAGCCCCGTCAAGTTGAAAGCCCTGCTTGCACGGAGCTAAGTGCGCCTCCAGTACGGCAGAGCTCTAGCTCTGCTCAGAGCCCCGATCTGGCAGAGTTCCTGGCGCGAGGCTGCTCTGCCGGGGGCTAGCCTTGCCCAGACTTGCCTTGCTTTTAGGCTGCCTCTCCAGGAAGGAGCAGGCAGCAGGAGCCTGGGAGTCGCCACTGGCGCCTTTCTTGCCTCAGCTCCAATCCTGCCTTGCCTTTGCACTTAGGTCCCAGTCCTCCTTAAGGAGAGCTTAGGGGCTGGTGGGTTGCACACTGCCAAGGGCTCCAGCAGTGAGAATTCTGTCAGAGGGAAGGGAAGGGCAACTGCAGGGCTCCTCCAGCGGTTGCTTGGCCGCCCAGATTCAGCGCCACACGGAGAGCACCAGGCTCCCAGGTCCCCTGGCTGGGGTTTTCAGCCCCGCACACACGGAGGCTGATTCCTTGGGTGCCCAGAAAGTGTATGACAGACGTAGGTTCCCTAGCACTCTCCTCCCCAGCAGAGACATGTGCAGGTGTTTGGGGCCTGATCCTGCGTGTCTGGGTTCCTGCCCACAGCCCCAACTCAGGGGAAGCAGCCCCTGAGGCAAGACCTGCTGGAGGAGCCCTGCGCCCCCGCCTGATAGGCGAGTGCACAGCCAGCAGGGAAGCGAGCCTCCTCGGGGGAAGAGGAGGCAGCAAGTCCCCGTCAAGCTGAAATCCCTGCTTACACGAAGCTAAGTGCGACTCCAGTACGGCAGATCTCTAGCTCTGTTCAGAGGCCCGATCTGGCAGAGTTCCTGGCACCAAGATGCTCTGCCATAGGCGAGCCTTGCGCAGACTTGCCTTGCTTTAAGGCTCCCTCCCCAGGAAGGAGCAGGCTGTGTGAGGCTCGGAAACGCCACTGGCGCCTTCCTGGCTTCAGCTCTACCCCTGCCTTGCCTTTGCACTTAGGTCCCAAGCGTCCTTGAGGAGGGCTTAGGGGCTGGTGGGTTGCACACTGCCAAGGGCTCCAGCAGTGAAAGCTCTGTCAGAGGGAAGCGAAGGGCAACAGCAGGGCTCCTTCAGCGGTTCCTTGGCCGCCCAGACAAAGCTCCGCACGGAGAGCACCAGGTTCCAAGGGCCCCTGGCTGGGTTTTGCATCCCCACACTCCCAGAGGCTGACTCCGTGGGTGCCTAGAAAGTGTGTGAGAGACGTAGGTTCCCTAGCACTCTCCTCCCCAGCAGAGACATGTGCAGGTGGTTGGGGCCTTATCCTGCGTGTCTGGGTTCCCGCCCACAGCCTCAACTCAGGGGAAGCAGCCCCTGAGGCAAGACCTGCTGGAGGAGCCCTGCGCGCCCGCCTGATAGGCGAGAGCACAGCCAGCAGTGTAGCGAGCCTCCTCGGGAGAAGAGGAGGCAGCCGAGCCCAGTCAAGAGGAAAGCCCTGCTTGCACGGAGCTAAGTGCGCCTCCAGTACGGCAGAGCTCTAGCTCTGCTCAGAGCCCCGATCTGGCAGAGTTTCTGGCGCGAGGCTGCTCGGCCGGGGGCTCGCCTTGCCCAGACTTGCCTTGCTTTTAGGCTCCCTCCCCAGGAAGGAGCTGTCTGAGCGAGCCTGGGAGACGCCACTGGTGCCTTCCTTGCCTCAGCTCCAATCCTGCCTTGCCTTTGCACATAGGTGCCAGGCGTCGTTGGGGAGGGCTTAGGGGTGGTGGGTTGCACACTGCCAAGGGCTTCAGCAGTGAGAGCTCTGTCAGAGGGAAGGGAAGGGCAACTGCAGGGCTCCTCCAGCGGTTTCTAGGCCGCCTAGAATCAGCGCCGCACCGAGAGCACCAGGCTCCCAGGGCCCCTGGCTGGGGTTTTCAGCCCCGCACACACGGAGGCTGATTCCTTGGGTGCCCAGAAAGTGTATGACAGACGTAGGTTCCCTAGCACTCTCCTCCCCAGCAGAGACATGTGCAGGTGTTGGGGCCTGATCCTGCGTGTCTGGGTTCCTGCCCACAGCCCCAACTCAGGGGAAGCAGCCCCTGAGGCAAGACCTGCTGGAGGAGCCCTGCGCCCCCGCCTGATAGGCGAGTGCACAGCCAGCAGGGAAGCGAGCCTCCTCGGGAGAAGAGGAGGCAGCCAGCCCCAGTCAAGATGAAAGCCCTGCTTGCACGGAGCTAAGTGCGCCTCCAGTACGGCAGAGCTCTAGCTCTGCTCAGAGCCCCGATCTGGCAGAGTTTCTGGCGCGAGGCTGCTCTGCCGGGGGCTCGCCTTGCCCAGACTTGCCTTGCTTTTAGGCTCCCTCCCCAGGAAGGAGCATGTCTGAGCGAGCCTGGGAGACGCCACTGGCGCCTTCCTTGCCTTCAGCTCCAATCCTGCCTTGCCTTTGCACATAGGTGCCCAGGCGTCCGTTGAGGAGGGCTTAGGGGGTGGTGGGTTGCACACTGCCAAGGGCTTCCAGCAGTGAGAGCTCTGTCAGAGGGAAGGGAAGGGCAACTGCAGGGCTCCTCCAGCGGTTTCTATGGCCGCCCTAGAATCAGCGCCGCACCGGAGAGCACCAGGCTCCCAGGCCCCTGGCTGGGGTTTTCAGCCCCGCACACACGGAGGCTGATTCCTTGGGTGCCCAGAAAGTGTATGACAGACGTAGGTTCCCTAGCACTCTCCTCCCCAGCAGAGACATGTGCAGGTGGTTGGGGCCTGATCCTGCGTGTCTGGGTTCCTGCCCACAGCCCCAACTCAGGGGAAGCAGCCCCTGAGGCAAGACCTGCTGGAGGAGCCCTGCGCCCCCGCCTGATAGGCGAGTGCACAGCCAGCAGGGAAGCGAGCCTCCTCGGGGGAAGAGGAGGCAGCCCAGCCCCAGTCAAGTGAAAGCCCTGCTTGCACGGAGCTAAGTGCGCCTCCAGTACGGCAGAGCTCTAGCTCTGCTCAGAGCCCCGATCTGGCAGAGTTCCTGGCGCGAGGCTGCTCTGCCGGGGGCTAGCCTTGCCCAGACTTGCCTTGCTTTTAGGCTGCCTCTCCAGGAAGGAGCAGGCAGCAGGAGCCTGGGAGTCGCCACTGGCGCCTTTCTTGCCTCAGCTCCAATCCTGCCTTGCCTTTGCACTTAGGTCCCAGTCCTCCTTAAGGAGAGCTTAGGGGCTGGTGGGTTGCACACTGCCAAGGGCTCCAGCCAGTGAGAATCTCTGTCAGAGGGAAGGGAAGGGCAACTGCAGGGCTCCTCCAGCGGTTGCTTGGCCGCCCAGATTCAGCGCCACACGGAGAGCACCAGGCTCCCAGGTCCCCTGGCTGGGGTTTTCAGCCCCGCACACCACGGAGGCTGATTCCTTGGGTGCCCAGAAAGTGTATGACAGACGTAGGTTCCCTAGCACTCTCCTCCCCAGCAGAGACATGTGCAGGTGTTTGGGGCCTGATCCTGCGTGTCTGGGTTCCTGCCCACAGCCCAACTCAGGGGAAGCAGCCCCTGAGGCAAGACCTGCTGGAGGAGCCCTGCGCCCGCCGCCTGATTAGGCGGGAGGCACAGCCAGCAGTGTAGCGAGCCTCTCGGAGAAGAGGAGGCGCAGCCGAGCCAGTCAAGAGGAAAGCCTGCTTGCACGGAGCTAAGCGGGCCTCCAGTACGGCAGAGTCTAGCTCTGCTCAGAGCCCCGATCTGGCAGAGTTTCTGGGCATGAGACTGCTCGGCCGGCGGCTCGCCTTGCCCAGACTTGCCTTGCTTTTAGGCTCCTCCCAGCGAAGGAGCTGTCGTTGAGCGGCCTGGAGACGCCACTGTGCCCTTTCCTTTGCCCTCAGCTCCTAATCCTAGCACTTGCCTTTTGCACATAGGTGCCA